>NW_026088440.1:600000-794986 GCF_022605725.1 Anthonomus grandis grandis | reverse complement strand
ATTCCAATTTCATCTTTGAAGTTCATTTGATGGACTGTAAATTATTTTTAAAATTTCTCTTATGAATTGTTTTTCAAAAAAATAATTATATCTCACTCTATTACTGATATCTATAATTCGAATATAATTTAAATTTACTATTTCGCATATACAAGATAGCCAAATGATGTTTTTTGCGGTTTGAACACAACCAGAGTTAAGAAAATGTAATAACTAATAGGGTTGGCGATTGTTCCGATTTAATTTTAATTCAATTTTTAGATATAATTTGATTAACCCTAAATAATTTTTAAAAATAATTTTATGTATTTTGTTTTAAAAAAATAGTCATGTCTCACTCAATTACGGTTATCTATTATTCAAATTTATTTTATAATTAATATTTAGGTTATACAAGATGACTCAAATGATCCTTTTTAAGTTTTGGACATAACCAGGGTTAAGAAAATTGAACAGTTAATCATTATTACATTGTCCGATTTGATTCCAATTTATTTTTTGAAGTTCATTTGATGTATTGTAAATTATTTTAAAAACTTTTCTTATGAATTGTTTTTTAAAAGAATAATTATATCTCACTCTATTACTGTTATCTATTATTCGAATAGAATTTAAATTTACCATTTCGCATTAACAAGATAGCCAAATGATGTTTTTTACGGTTTGAACACAACCAGAATTAAGAAAATATAATAACTGATAGCGTTAAAGACTGTTCCGTTTTAATTTTAATTTAATTTTTATATATAATTTGATTAACCCTAAATGACTTTTAAAAATATTTTGATGTATTGTGTTTAAAAAAAATAGTCATATCTCACTCAATTACGGTTATCTATTATTCAAATTTATTTTAAAATTAATATTTAGGTTATACAAGATGACTCAAATGATCCTTTTTAAGTTTTGGACATAACCAGGGTTAAGAAAATAGAACAATTAATCATTATAGCATTGTCCGATTTAATTCCAATTTCATCTTTGAAGTTCATTTGATGGACTGTAAATTATTTTTAAAATTTTTCTTATGAATTGTTTTTTAAAAAAATAATTATATCTCACTCTATTACTGATATCTATTATTCGAATATAATTTAAATTTACTATTTCGCATATACAAGATAGCCAAATGATGTTTTTTACGGTTTGAACACAACCAGAATTAAGAAAATATAATAACTCTTCGCATTAACGATTGTTCCGATTTAATTTTAATTTAATTTTTATATATAACTTAATTAACCCTAAATGATTTTTAAAAATATTTTGATATATTGTGTTTAAAAAAAATAGTCATATCTCACTCAATTACGGTTATCTATTATTCAAATTTATTTTAAAATTAATATTTAGGTTATACAAGATGACTCAAATGATCCTTTTTAAGTTTTGGACATAACCTGGGTTAAGAAAATAGAACAATTAATCATTATAGCATTGTCCGATTTGATTCCAATTTCATCTTTGAAGTTCATTTGATGGACTGTAAATTATTTTTAAAATTTTCCTTATGAATTGTTTTTTAAAAAAATAATTATATCTCACTCTATTACTGATATCTATTATACGAATATAATTTAAATTTACTATTTCGCATATACAAAATAGCCAAATGATGTTTTTTGCGGTTTGAACACAACCAGAGTTAAGAAAATGTAATAACTAATAGGGTTGGCGATTGTTCCAATTTAATTTTAGTTCAATTTTTAGATATAATTTGATTAACCCTAAATAATTTTTAAAAATAATTTTATGTATTTTGTTTTAAAAAAATAGTCATGTCTCACTCAATTACGGTTATCTATTATTCAAATTTATTTTAAAATTAATATTTAGGTTATACAAGATGACTCAAATGATCCTTTTTAAGTTTTGGACATAACCAGGGTTAAGAAAATAGAACAATTAATCATTATTACATTGTCCGATTTGATTCCAATTTATTTTTTGAAGTTGATTTGATGTATTGTAAATTATTTTAAAAACTTTTCTTATGAATTGTTTTTTAAAAAAATAATTATATCTCTCTATTACTGTTATCTATTATTCGAATAGAATTTAAATTTACTATTTCGCATTTACATGATAGCCAAATGATGTTTTTTACGGTTTGAACACAACCAGAATTAAGAAAATATAATAACTGATAGCGTTAAAGACTGTTCCGTTTTAATTTTAATTTAATTTTTATATATAATTTGATTAACCCTAAATGACTTTTAAAAATATTTTGATATATTGTGTTTAAAAAAAATTGTCATATCTCACTCAATTACGGTTATCTATTATTCAAATTTATTTTAAAATTAATATTTAGGTTATACAAGATGACTCAAATGATCCCTTTTAAGTTTTGGACATAACCAGGGTTAAGAAAATAGAACAATTAATCATTATAGCATTGCCCGATTTGATTCCAATTTCATCTTTGAAGTTCATTTGATGGACTGTAAATTATTTTTAAAATTTTTCTTATGAATTGTTTTTCAAAAAAATAATTATATCTCACTCTATTACTGATATCTATAGTTCGAATATAATTTAAATTTACTATTTCGCATATACAAGATAACCAAATGATGTTTTTTACGGTTTGAACACAACCAGAATTAAGAAAATATAATAACTGATAGCGTTAAAGACTGTTCCGTTTTAATTTTAATTTAATTTTTATATATAATTTGATTAACCCTAAATGACTTTTAAAAATATTTTGATGTATTGTGTTTAAAAAAAATAGTCATATCTCACTCAATTACGGTTATCTATTATTCAAATTTATTTTAAAATTAATATTTAGGTTATACAAGATGACTCAAATGATCCTTTTTAAGTTTTGGACATAACCAGGGTTAAGAAAATAGAACAATTAATCATTATAGCATTGTCCGATTTGATTCCAATTTCATCTTTGAAGTTCATTTGATGGACTGTAAATTATTTTTAAAATTTTTCTTATGAATTGTTTTTTAAAAAAATAATTATATCTCACTTTATTACTGATATCTATTATTCGAATATAATTTAAATTTACTACTTCGCATATACAAGATAGCCAAATGATGTTTTTTACGGTTTGAACACAACCAGAATTAAGAAAATATAATAACTCTTCGCATTAACGATTGTTCCGATTTAATTTTAATTTAATTTTTATATATAACTTAATTAACCCTAAATGATTTTTAAAAATATTTTGATATATTGTGTTTAAAAAAAATTGTCATATCTCACTCAATTACGGTTATCTATTATTCAAATTTATTTTAAAATTAATATTTAGGTTATACAAGATGACTCAAATGATCCTTTTTAAGTTTTGGACTTAACCAGGGTTAAGAAAATAGAACAATTAATCATTATAGCATTGTGCGATTTGATTCCAATTTCATCTTTGAAGTTCATTTGATGGACTGTAAATTATTTTTAAAATTTTCCTTATAAATTGTTTTTTAAAAAAATAATTATATCTCACTCTATTACTGATATCTATTATACGAATATAATTTAAATTTACTATTTCGCATATACAAAATAGCCAAATGATGTTTTTTGCGGTTTAACACAACCAGAGTTAAGAAAATGTAATAACTAATAGGGTTGGCGATTGTTCCGATTTAATTTTAGTTCAATTTTTAGATATAATTTGATTATCCCTAAATAATTTTTAAAAATAATTTTATGTATTTTGTTTTAAAAAAATAGTCATGTCTCACTCAATTACGGTTATCTATTATTCAAATGTATTTTAAAATTAATATTTAGGTTATACAAGATGACTCAAATGATCCTTTTTAAGTTTTGGACATAACCAGGGTTAAGAAAATAGAACAATTAATCATCATAGCATTGTCCGATTTGATTCCAATTTCATCTTTGAAGTTCATTTGATGGACTGTAAATTATTTTTAAAATTTTTCTTATGAATTGTTTTTCAAAAAAATAATTATATCTCACTCTATTACTGATATCTATAGTTCGAATATAATTTAAATTTACTATTTCGCATATACAAGATAGCCAAATGATGTTTTTTACGGTTTGAACACAACCAGAATTAAGAAAATATAATAACTGATAGCGTTAAAGACTGTTCCGTTTTAATTTTAATTTAATTTTTATATATAATTTGATTAACCCTAAATGACTTTTAAAAATATTTTGATGTATTGTGTTTAAAAAAAATAGTCATATCTCACTCAATTACGGTTATCTATTATTCAAATTTATTTTAAAATTAATATTTAGGTTATACAAGATGACTCAAATGATCCTTTTTAAGTTTTGGACATAACCAGGGTTAAGAAAATAGAACAATTAATCATTATAGCATTGTCCGATTTGATTCCAATTTCATCTTTGAAGTTCATTTGATGGACTGTAAATTATTTTTAAAATTTTTCTTATGAATTGTTTTTTAAAAAAATAATTATATCTCACTCTATTACTGATATCTATTATTCGAATATAATTTAAATTTACTATTTCGCATATACAAGATAGCCAAATGATGTTTTTTACGGTTTGAACACAACCAGAATTAAGAAAATATAATAACTCTTCGCATTAACGATTGTTCCGATTTAATTTTAATTTAATTTTTATATATAACTTAATTAACCCTAAATGATTTTTAAAAATATTTTGATATATTGTGTTTAAAAAAAAATGTCATATCTCACTCAATTACGGTTATCTATTATTCAAATTTATTTTAAAATTAATATTTAGGTTATACAAGATGACTCAAATGATCCCTTTTAAGTTTTGGACATAACCAGGGTTAAGAAAATAGAACAATTAATCATTATAGCATTGTCCGATTTGATTCCAATTTCATCTTTGAAGTTCATTTGATGGACTGTAAATTATTTTTAAAATTTTCCTTATGAATTGTTTTTTAAAAAAAATATTATATCTCACTCTATTACTGATATCTATTATACGAATATAATTTAAATTTACTATTTCGCATATACAAAATAGCCAAATGATGTTTTTTGCGGTTTGAACACAACCAGAGTTAAGAAAATGTAATAACTAATAGGGTTGGCGATTGTTCCGATTTAATTTTAGTTCAATTTTTAGATATAATTTGATTATCCCTAAATAATTTTTAAAAATAATTTTATGTATTTTGTTTTAAAAAAATAGTCATGTCTCACTCAATTACGGTTATCTATTATTCAAATTTATTTTAAAATTAATATTTAGGTTATACAAGATGACTCAAATGATCCTTTTTAAGTTTTGGACATAACCAGGGTTAAGAAAATAGAACAATTAATCATATAGCATTGTCCGATTTGATTCTAATTTCATCTTTGAAGTTCATTTGATGGACTGTAAACTATTTTTAAAATTTTTCTTATGAATTGTTTTTCAAAAAAATAATTATATCTCACTCTATTACTGATATCTATAGTTCGAATATAATTTAAATTTACTATTTCGCATATACAAGATAGCCAAATGATGTTTTTTGCGGTTTGAACACAACCAGAGTTAAGAAAATGTAATAACTAATAGGGTTGGCGATTGTTCCGATTTAATTTTAATTCAATTTTTAGATATAATTTGATTAACCCTAAATAATTTTTAAAAATAATTTTATGTATTTTGTTTTAAAAAAATAGTCACGTCTTACTCAATTACGGTTATCTATTATTTAAATTTGTTTTAAAATTAATATTTAGGTTATACAAGATGACTCAAATGATCCTTTTTAAGTTTTGGACCTAACCAGGGTTAAGAAAATAGAACAATTAATCATTATAGCATTGATTCCAATTTAATCTTTGAAGTTCATTTGATGTACTGTAAATTATTTTTAAAATTTTTCTTATGAATTGTTTTTTAAAAAAATAATTATATCTCACTCTATTACTAATATCTATTATTTGAATATAATTTAAATTTACTATTTCGCATACACAAGATAGCCAAATGATGTTTTTTGCGGTTTGAACACAACCAGAGTTAAGAAAATGTAATAACTAATAGGGTTGGCGATTGTTCGGATTTAATTTTAATTCAATTTTTAGATATAATTTGATTAACCCTAAATAATTTTTAAAAATAATTTTATGTATTTTGTTTTAAAAAAATAGTCATGTCTCACTCAATTACGGTTATCTATTATTCAAATTTATTTTAAAATTAATATTTAGGTTATACAAGATGACTCAAATGATCCTTTTTAAGTTTTGGACATAACCAGAATTAAGAAAATAGAACAATTAATCATTATTACATTGTCCGATTTGATTCCAATTTATTTTTTAAAGTTCATTTGATGTATTGTAAATTATTTTAAAAACTTTCCTTATGAATTGTTTTTTAAAAAAATAATTATATCTCTCTATTACTGTTATCTATTATTCGAATAGAATTTAAATTTACTATTTCGCGTTTACATGATAGCCAAATGATGTTTTTTACGGTTTGAACACAACCAGAATTAAGAAAATATAATAACTGATAGCGTTAAAGACTGTTCCGTTTTAATTTTAATTTAATTTTTATATATAATTTGATTAACCCTAAATGACTTTTAAAAATATTTTGATGTATTGTGTTTAAAAAAAATAGTCATATCTCACTCAATTACGGTTATCTATTATTCAAATTTATTTTAAAATTAATATTTAGGTTATACAAGATGACTCAAATGATCCTTTTTAAGTTTTGGACATAACCAGGGTTAAGAAAATAGAACAATTAATCATTATAGCATTGTCCGATTTGATTCCAATTTCATCTTTGAGGTTCATTTGTGGTCTGTAAATTATTTTTAAAGTTTTTCTTATGAATTGTTTTTTAAAAAAATAATTATATCTTACTCTATTACTGATATCTATTATTCGAATATAATTTAAATTTACTATTTCGCATATACAAGATAGCCAAATGATGTTTTTTACGGTTTGAACACAACCAGAGTTAAGAAAATGTAATAACTAATAGGGTTGGCGATTGTTCCGATTTAATTTTAGTTCAGTTTTTAGATATAATTTAATTATCCCTAAATAATTTTTAGAAATAATTTTATGTATTTTATTTTAAAAAAATAGTCATGTCTCACTCAATTACGGTTATCTATTATTCAAATTTATTTTAAAATTAATATTTAGGTTATACAAGATGACTCAAATGATCCTTTTTAAGTTTTGGACCTAACCAGGGTTAAGAAAATAGAACAATTAATCATTATAGCATTGATTCCAATTTAATCTTTGAAGTTCATTTGATGTACTGTAAATTATTTTTAAAATTTTTCTTATGAATTGTTTTTTAAAAAAATAATTATATCTCACTCTATTACTAATATCTATTATACGAATATAATTTAAATTTACTATTTCGCATATACAAAATAGCCAAATGATGTTTTTTGCGGTTTGAACACAACCAGAGTTAAGAAAATGTAATAACTAATAGGGTTGGCGATTGTTCCGATTTAATTTTAGTTCAATTTTTAGATATAATTTGATTATCCCTAAATAATTTTTAAAAATAATTTTATGTATTTTGTTTTAAAAAAATAGTCATGTCTCACTCAATTACGGTTATCTATTATTCAAATTTATTTTAAAATTAATATTTAGGTTATACAAGATGACTCAAATGATCCTTTTTAAGTTTTGGACCTAACCAGGGTTAAGAAAATAGAACAATTAATCATTATAGCATTGATTCCAATTTCATCTTTGAAGTTCATTTGATGGACTGTAAACTATTTTTAAAATTTTTCTTATGAATTGTTTTTAAAAAAAATAATTATATCTCACTCTATTACTGATATCTATAGTTCGAATATAATTTAAATTTACTATTTCGCATATACAAGATAGCCAAATGATGTTTTTTACGGTTTGAACACAACCAGAGTTAAGAAAATGTAATAACTAATAGGGTTGGCGATTGTTCCGATTTAATTTTAGTTCAGTTTTTAGATATAATTTAATTATCCCTAAATAATTTTTAAAAATAATTTTATGTATTTTATTTTAAAAAAATAGTCATGTCTCACTCAATTACGGTTATCTATTATTCAAATTTATTTTAAAATTAATATTTAGGTTATACAAGATGACTCAAATGATCCTTTTTAAGTTTTGGACCTAACCAGGGTTAAGAAAATAGAACAATTAATCATTATAGCATTGATTCCAATTTCATCTTTGAAGTTCATTTGATGGACTGTAAACTATTTTTAAAATTTTTCTTATGAATTGTTTTTCAAAAAAATAATTATTTCTCACTCTATTACTGATATCTATAGTTCGAATATAATTTAAATTTACTATTTCGCATATACAAGATAGCCAATTGATGTTTTTTGCGGTTTGAACACAACCAGAGTTAAGAAAATGTAATAACTAATAGGGTTGGCGATTGTTCCGATTTAATTTTAATTCAATTTTTAGATATAATTTGATTAACCCTAAATAATTTTTAAAAATAATTTTATGTATTTTGTTTTAAAAAAATAGTCACGTCTTACTCAATTACGGTTATCTATTATTTAAATTTGTTTTAAAATTAATATTTAGGTTATACAAGATGACTCAAATGATCCTTTTTAAGTTTTGGACCTAACCAGGGTTAAGAAAATAGAACAATTAATCATTATAGCATTGATTCCAATTTAATCTTTGAAGTTCATTTGATGTACTGTAAATTATTTTTAAAATTTTTCTTATGAATTGTTTTTTAAAAAAATAATTATATCTCACTCTATTACTAATATCTATTATTTGAATATAATTTAAATTTACTATTTCGCATATACAAGATAGCCAAATGATGTTTTTTGCGGTTTGAACACAACCAGAATTAAGAAAATATAATAATTCTTCGCGTTAACGATTGTTCCGATTTAATTTTAATTTAATTTTTAGATATAATTTGATTAACCCTAAATGATTTTTAAAAATATTTTGATGTATTGTGTTTAAAGAAAAAAGTCATCTCACTCAATTACGGTTATCTATTATTCAAATTTATTTTAAAATTAATATTTAGGTTATACAAGATGACTTAAATGATCCTTTTTAAGTTTTGGACATAACCAGTATTAAGAAAATAGAACAATTAATCATTATAGCATTGTCCGATTTGATTCCAATTTAATCTTTGAAGTTCATTTGATGGACTGCAAATTGTTTTTAAAATTTATCTTATGAATTTTTTTTTAAAAAAATAATTATATCTCACTCTATAACTAATATTTATTATTCGAATATAATTTAAATTTACTATTTCGCATATACAAGATAGCCAAATGATGTTTTGTGCGGTTTGAACACAGCCAGAGTTAAGAAAATGTAATAAATAATAGGGTTGGCGGTTGTTCCGATTTAATTTTAATTCAATTGTAAATTATTTTTAAAATTTTTCTTATGAATTGTTTTTAAAAAAAATAATTATATCTCACTCTATTACTGATATCTATTATTCGAATATAATTTAAACTTACTATTTCGCATATACAAGATAGCCAAATGATGTTTTTTGCGGTTTGAACACAACCAGAGTTAAGAAAATGTAATAACTAATAGGGTTGGCGATTGTTCCGATTAATTTTAATTCAATTTTTTGATATAATTTAATTAACCCTAAATAATTTTTTAAAATAATTTTATGAATTATGCTTTAAAAAAATAGTCATATCTCACTCAATTACGGTTATCTATTATTCAAATTTATTTTAAAATTAATATTTAGGTTATACAAGATGACTCAATTGATGCTTTTTAAGTTTTGGTCATAACCAGGGTTAAGAAAATAGAACAATTAATCATTATAGCATTGTCCGATTTGATTCCAATTTAATTTTTGAAGTTTATTTGATGTATTGTAAATTATTTTTAAAATTTTTCTTATGAATTGTTTTTAAAAAAAATAATTATATCTCACTCTATTACTGTTATTTATTATTCGAATATAATTTACATTTACTATTTCCCATATACAAGAAAGCCAAATGATGTTTTTTACGGTTTGAACACAACCAGAGTTAAGAAAATGTAATAACTAGTAGCGTTGGCGATTGTTCCGATTTAATTTTAATTCAATTTCTATATATAATTTGATTAACCCTAAATGATTTTTAAAATTATTTTGATATATTGTGTTTAAAAAAAATAGTCATGTCTCACTCAATTACGGTTATCTATTATTCAAATTTATTTTAAAATTAATATTTAGGTTATACAAGATGACTCAAATGATCCTTTTTAAGTTTTGGACATAACTAGGGTTAAGAAAATAGAACAATTAATTATAGCATTGTCCGATTTGATTCCAATTTCATCTTTGAAGTTCATTTGATGGACTGTAAATTATTTTTAAAATTTTTCTTATGAATTGTTTTTTAAAAAAATAATTATATCTCACTCTATTACTGATATCTATTATTCGAATATAATTTAAATTTACTATTTCGCATATACAAAATAGCCAAATGATGTTTTTTGCGGTTTGAACACAACCAGAGTTAAGAAAATGTAATAACTAATAGGGTTGGCGATTGTTCCGATTTAATTTTAGTTCAATTTTTAGATATAATTTGATTATCCCTAAATAATTTTTAAAAATAATTTTATGTATTTTGTTTTAAAAAAATAGTCATGTCTCACTCAATTACGGTTATCTATTATTCAAATTTATTTTAAAATTAATATTTAGGTTATACAAGATGACTCAAATGATCCTTTTTAAGTTTTGGACATAACCAGGGTTAAGAAAATAGAACAATTAATCATATAGCATTGTCCGATTTGATTCCAATTTCATCTTTGAAGTTCATTTGATGGACTGTAAACTATTTTTAAAATTTTTCTTATGAATTGTTTTTCAAAAAAATAATTATATCTCACTCTATTACTGATATCTATAGTTCGACTATAATTTAAATTTACTATTTCGCATATACAAGATAGCCAAATGATGTTTTTTGCGGTTTGAACACAACCAGAGTTAAGAAAATGTAATAACTAATAGGGTTGGCGATTGTTCCGATTTAATTTTAATTCAATTTTTAGATATAATTTGATTAACCCTAAATAATTTTTAAAAATAATTTTATGTATTTTGTTTTAAAAAAATAGTCACGTCTTACTCAATTACGGTTATCTATTATTTAAATTTGTTTTAAAATTAATATTTAGGTTATACAAGATGACTCAAATGATCCTTTTTAAGTTTTGGACCTAACCAGGGTTAAGAAAATAGAACAATTAATCATTATAGCATTGATTCCAATTTAATCTTTGAAGTTCATTTGATGTACTGTAAATTATTTTTAAAATTTTTCTTATGAATTGTTTTTTAAAAAAATAATTATATCTCACTCTATTACTAATATCTATTATTTGAATATAATTTAAATTTACTATTTCGCATATACAAGATAGCCAAATGATGTTTTTTACGGTTTGAACACAACCAGAGTTAAGAAAATGTAATAACTAATAGGGTTGGCGATTGTTCCGATTTAATTTTAGTTCAATTTTTAGATATAATTTAATTATCCCTAAATAATTTTTAAAAATAATTTTATGTATTTTATTTTAAAAAAATAGTCATGTCTCACTCAATTACGGTTATCTATTATTCAAATTTATTTTATAATTAATATTTAGGTTATACAAGATGACTCAAAAGATCCTTTTTAAGTTTTGGACATAACCAGGGTTAAGAAAATTGAACAATTAATCATTATTACATTGTCCGATTTGATTCCAATTTATTTTTTGAAGTTCATTTGATGTATTGTAAATTATTTTAAAAACTTTTCTTATGAATTGTTTTTTAAAAAAATAATTTAATCTCACTCTATTACTGTTATCTATTATTCGAATAGAATTTAAATTTACTATTTCGCATTTACAAAATAGCCAAATGATGTTTTTTACGGTTTGAACACAACCAGAATTACGAAAATATAATAACTGATAGCGTTAAAGACTGTTCCGTTTTAATTTTAATTTAATTTTTATATATAATTTGATTAACCCTAAATGACTTTTAAAAATATTTTGATGTATTGTGTTTAAAAAAAAATGTCATATCTCACTCAATTACGGTTATCTATTATTCAAATTTATTTTAAAATTAATATTTAGGTTATACAAGATGACTCAAATGATCCTTTTTAAGTTTTGGACATAACCAGGGTTAAGAAAATAGAACAATTAATCATTATAGCATTGTCCGATTTGATTCCAATTTCATCTTTGAAGTTCATTTGATGGACTGTAAATTATTTTTAAAATTTTCCTTATGAATTGTTTTTTAAAAAAATAATTATATCTCACTCTATTACTGATATCTATTATACGAATATAATTTAAATTTACTATTTCGCATATACAAAATAGCCAAATGATGTTTTTTGCGGTTTGAACACAACCAGAGTTAAGAAAATGTAATAACTAATAGGGTTGGCGATTGTTCCGATTTAATTTAGTTCAATTTTTAGATATAATCTGGTTATCCCTAAATAATTTTTAAAAATAATTTTATGTATTTTGATTTAAAAAAATAGTCATGTCTCACTCAATTACGGTTATTTATTATTCAAATTTATTGTAAAATTAATATTTAGGTTATACAAGATGACTCAAATGATCCTTTTTAAGTTTTGGACATAACCAGGGTTAAGAAAATAGAACAATTAATCATTATAGCATTGTCCGATTTGATTCCAATTTCATCTTTGAAGTTCATTTGATGGACTGTAAATTATTTTTAAAATTTTCCTTATGAATTGTTTTTTAAAAAAATTATTATATCTCACTCTATTACTGATATCTATTATACGAATATAATTTAAATTTACTATTTCGCATATACAAAATAGCCAAATGATGTTTTTTGCGGTTTGAACACAACCAGAGTTAAGAAAATGTAATAACTAATAGGGTTGGCGATTGTTCCGATTTAATTTTAGTTCAATTTTTAGATATAATTTGATTATCCCTAAATAATTTTTTAAAATAATTTTATGTATTTTGTTTTAAAAAAATAGTCATGTCTCACTCAATTACGGTTATCTATTATTCAAATTTATTTTAAAATTAATATTTAGGTTATACAAGATGACTCAAATGATCCTTTTTAAGTTTTGGACCTAACCAGGGTTAAGAAAATAGAACAATTAATCATTATAGCATTGATTCCAATTTAATCTTTGAAGTTCATTTGATGTACTGTAAATTATTTTTAAAATTTTTCTTATGAATTGTTTTTTAAAAAAATAATTATATCTCACTCTATTACTAATATCTATTATACGAATATAATTTAAATTTACTATTTCGCATATACAAAATAGCCAAATGATGTTTTTTGCGGTTTGAACACAACCAGAGTTAAGAAAATGTAATAACTAATAGGGTTGGCGATTGTTCCGATTTAATTTTAGTTCAATTTTTAGATATAATTTGATTATCCCTAAATAATTTTTAAAAATAATTTTATGTATTTTGTTTTAAAAAAATAGTCATGTCTCACTCAATTACGGTTATCTATTATTCAAATTTATTTTAAAATTAATATTTAGGTTATACAAGATGTCTCAAATGATCCTTTTTAAGTTTTGGACCTAACCAGGGTTAAGAAAATAGAACAATTAATCATTATAGCATTGATTCCAATTTCATCTTTGAAGTTCATTTGATGGACTGTAAACTATTTTTAAAATTTTTCTTATGAATTGTTTTTTAAAAAAATAATTATATCTCACTCTATTACTAATATCTATTATTTGAATATAATTTAAATTTACTATTTCGCATATATAAGATAGCCAAATGATGTTTTTTACGGTTTGAACACAACCAGAGTTAAGAAAATGTAATAACTAATAGGGTTGGCGATTGTTCCGATTTAATTTTAGTTCAATTTTTAGATATAATTTAATTATCCCTAAATAATTTTTAAAAATAATTTTATGTATTTTATTTTAAAAAAATAGTCATGTCTCAATCAATTACGGTTATCTATTATTCAAATTTATTTTATAATTAATATTTAGGTTATACAAGATGACTCAAAAGATCCTTTTTAAGTTTTGGACATAACCAGGGTTAAGAAAATAGAACAATTAATCATTATAGCATTGTCCGATTTGATTCCAATTTCATCTTTGAAGTTCATTTGTGGACTGTAAATTATTTTTAAAGTTTTTCTTATGAATTGTTTTTTAAAAAAATAATTATATCTTACTCTATTACTGATATCTATTATTCGAATATAATTTAAATTTACTATTTCGCATATACAAGATAGCCCAATGATGTTTTTTACGGTTTGAACACAACCAGAGTTAAGAAAATGTAATAACTAATAGGGTTGGCGATTGTTCCGATTTAATTTTAGTTCAATTTTTAGATATAATTTAATTATCCCTAAATAATTTTTAAAAATAATTTTATGTATTTTATTTTAAAAAAATAGTCATGTCTCACTCAATTACGGTTATCTATTATTCAAATTTATTTTATAATTAATATTTAGGTTATACAAGATGACTCAAAAGATCCTTTTTAAGTTTTGGACATAACCAGGGTTAAGAAAATTGAACAATTAATCATTATTACATTGTCCGATTTGATTCCAATTTATTTTTTGAAGTTCATTTGATGTATTGTAAATTATTTTAAAAACTTTTCTTATGAATTGTTTTTTAAAAAAATAATTTAATCTCACTCTATTACTGTTATCTATTATTCGAATAGAATTTAAATTTACTATTTCGCATTTACAAGATAGCCAAATGATGTTTTTTACGGTTTGAACACAACCAGAATTACGAAAATATAATAACTGATAGCGTTAAAGACTATTCCGTTTTAATTTTAATTTAATTTTTATATATAATTTGATTAACCCTAAATGACTTTTAAAAATATTTTGATGTATTGTGTTTAAAAAAAAATGTCATATCTCACTCAATTACGGTTATCTATTATTCAAATTTATTTTAAAATTAATATTTAGGTTATACAAGATGACTCAAATGATCCTTTTTAAGTTTTGGACATAACCAGGGTTAAGAAAATAGAACAATTAATCATTATAGCATTGTCCGATTTGATTCCAATTTCATCTTTGAAGTTCATTTGATGGACTGTAAATTATTTTTAAAATTTTCCTTATGAATTGTTTTTTAAAAAAATAATTATATCTCACTCTATTACTGATATCTATTATACGAATATAATTTAAATTTACTATTTCGCATATACAAAATAGCCAAATGATGTTTTTTGCGGTTTGAACACAACCAGAGTTAAGAAAATGTAATAACTAATAGGGCTGGCGATTGTTCCGATTTAATTTTAGTTCAATTTTTAGATATAATTTGATTATCCCTAAATAATTTTTAAAAATAATTTTATGTATTTTGATTTAAAAAAATAGTCATGTCTCACTCAATTACGGTTATCTATTATTCAAATTTATTGTAAAATTAATATTTAGGTTATACAAGATGACTCAAATGATCCTTTTTAAGTTTTGGACATAACCAGGGTTAAGAAAATAGAACAATTAATCATTATAGCATTGTCCGATTTGATTCCAATTTCATCTTTGAAGTTCATTTGATGGACTGTAAATTATTTTTAAAATTTTCCTTATGAATTGTTTTTTAAAAAAATTATTATATCTCACTCTATTACTGATATCTATTATACGAATATAATTTAAATTTACTATTTCGCATATACAAAATAGCCAAATGATGTTTTTTGCGGTTTGAACACAACCAGAGTTAAGAAAATGTAATAACTAATAGGGTTGGCGATTGTTCCGATTTAATTTTAGTTCAATTTTTAGATATAATTTGATTATCCCTAAATAATTTTTAAAAATAATTTTATGTATTTTGTTTTAAAAAACTAGTCATGTCTCACTCAATTACGGTTATCTATTATTCAAATTTATTTTAAAATTAATATTTAGGTTATACAAGATGACTCAAATGATCCTTTTTAAGTTTTGGACCTAACCAGGGTTAAGAAAATAGAACAATTAATCATTATAGCATTGATTCCAATTTAATCTTTGAAGTTCATTTGATGTACTGTAAATTATTTTTAAAATTTTTCTTATGAATTGTTTTTTAAAAAAATAATTATATCTCACTCTATTACTAATATCTATTATACGAATATAATTTAAATTTACTATTTCGCATATACAAAATAGCCAAATGATGTTTTTTGCGGTTTGAACACAACCAGAGTTAAGAAAATGTAATAACTAATAGGGTTGGCGATTGTTCCGATTTAATTTTAGTTCAATTTTTAGATATAATTTGATTATCCCTAAATAATTTTTAAAAATAATTTTATGTATTTTGTTTTAAAAAAATAGTCATGTCTCACTCAATTACGGTTATCTATTATTCAAATTTATTTTAAAATTAATATTTAGGTTATACAAGATGACTCAAATGATCCTTTTTAAGTTTTGGACCTAACCAGGGTTAAGAAAATAGAACAATTAATCATTATAGCATTGATTCCAATTTCATCTTTGAAGTTCATTTGATGGACTGTAAATTATTTTTAAAATTTTTCTTATGAATTGTTTTTTAAAAAAATAATTATATCTCACTCTATTACTAATATCTATTATACGAATATAATTTAAATTTACTATTTCGCATATACAAAATAGCCAAATGATGTTTTTTGCGGTTTGAACACAACCAGAGTTAAGAAAATGTAATAACTAATAGGGTTGGCGATTGTTCCGATTTAATTTTAGTTCAATTTTTAGATATAATTTGATTATCCCTAAATAATTTTTAAAAATAATTTTATGTATTTTGTTTTAAAAAAATAGTCACGTCTTACTCAATTACGGTTATCTATTATTTAAATTTGTTTTAAAATTAATATTTAGGTTATACAAGATGACTCAAATGATCCTTTTTAAGTTTTGGACCTAACCAGGGTTAAGAAAATAGAACAATTAATCATTATAGCATTGATTCCAATTTAATCTTTGAAGTTCATTTGATGTACTGTAAATTATTTTTAAAATTTTTCTTATGAATTGTTTTTTAAAAAAATAATTATATCTCACTCTATTACTAATATCTATTATTTGAATATAATTTAAATTTACTATTTCGCATATACAAGATAGCCAAATGATGTTTGGTTTTAAACGGTTTGAACACAACCAGAATTAAGAAAATATAATAACTTTTCGCATTAACGATTGTTCCGATTTAATTTTAATTTAATTTTTATATTTAACTTAATTAACCCTAAATGATTTTTAAAAATATTTTGATATATTGTGTTTAAAAAAAATTGTCATATCTCACTCAATTACGGTTATCTATTATTCAAATTTATTTTAAAATTAATATTTAGGTTATACAAGATGACTCAAACGATCCTTTTTAAGTTTTGGACATAACCAGGGTTAAGAAAATAGAACAATTATTCATTATAGCATTGTCCGATTTGATTCCAATTTCATCTTTGAAGTTCATTTGATGGACTGTAAATTATTTTTAAAATTTTTCTTATGAATTGTTTTTCAAAAAAATAATTATATCTCACTCTATTACTGATATCTATAATTCGAATATAATTTAAATTTACTATTTCGCATATACAAAATAGCCAAATGATGTTTTTTGCGGTTTGAACACAACCAGAGTTAAGAAAATGTAATAACTAATAGGGTTGGCGATTGTTCCGATTTAATTTTAGTTCAATTTTTAGATATAATTTGATTATCCCTAAATAATTTTTAAAAATAATTTTATGTATTTTGTTTTAAAAAAATAGTCATGTCTCACTCAATTACGGTTATCTATTATTCAAATTTATTTTAAAATTAATATTTAGGTTATACAAGATGACTCAAATGATCTTTTTTAAGTTTTGGACATAACCAGGGTTAAGAAAATAGAACAATTAATCATATAGCATTGTCCGATTTGATTCCAATTTCATCTTTGAAGTTCATTTGATGGACTGTAAACTATTTTTAAAATTTTTCTTATGAATTGTTTTTCAAAAAAATAATTATATCTCACTCTATTACTGATATCTATAGTTCGAATATAATTTAAATTTACTATTTCGCATATACAAGATAGCCAAATGATGTTTTTTGCGGTTTAAACACAACCAGAGTTAAGAAAATGTAATAACTAATAGGGTTGGCAATTGTTCCGATTTAATTTTAATTCAATTTTTAGATATAATTTGATTAACCCTAAATAATTTTTAAAAATAATTTTATGTATTTTGTTTTAAAAAAATAGTCACGTCTTACTCAATTACGGTTATCTATTATTTAAATTTGTTTTAAAATTAATATTTAGGTTATACAAGATGACTCAAATGATCCTTTTTAAGTTTTGGACCTAACCAGGGTTAAGAAAATAGAACAATTAATCATTATAGCATTGATTCCAATTTAATCTTTGAAGTTCATTTGATGTACTGTAAATTATTTTTAAAATTTTTCTTATGAATTGTTTTTTAAAAAAATAATTATATCTCACTCTATTACTAATATCTATTATTTGAATATAATTTAAATTTACTATTTCGCATATACAAGATAGCCAAATGATGTTTTTTACGGTTTGAACACAACCAGAGTTAAGAAAATGTAATAACTAATAGGGTTGGCGATTGTTCCGATTTAATTTTAGTTCAATTTTTAGATATAATTTAATTATCCCTAAATAATTTTTAAAAATAATTTTATGTATTTTATTTTAAAAAAATAGTCATGTCTCACTCAATTACGGTTATCTATTATTCAAATTTATTTTATAATTAATATTTAGGTTATACAAGATGACTCAAAAGATCCTTTTTAAGTTTTGGACATAACCAGGGTTAAGAAAATTGAACAATTAATCATTATTACATTGTCCGATTTGATTCCAATTTATTTTTTGAAGTTCATTTGATGTATTGTAAATTATTTTAAAAACTTTTCTTATGAATTGTTTTTTAAAAAAATAATTTAATCTCACTCTATTACTGTTATCTATTATTCGAATAGAATTTAAATTTACTATTTCGCATTTACAAAATAGCCAAATGATGTTTTTTACGGTTTGAACACAACCAGAATTACGAAAATATAATAACTGATAGCGTTAAAGACTGTTCCGTTTTAATTTTAATTTAATTTTTATATATAATTTGATTAACCCTAAATGACTTTTAAAAATATTTTGATGTATTGTGTTTAAAACAAAATGTCATATCTCACTCAATTACGGTTATCTATTATTCAAATTTATTTTAAAATTAATATTTAGGTTATACAAGATGACTCAAATGATCCTTTTTAAGTTTTGGACATAACCAGGGTTAAGAAAATAGAACAATTAATCATTATAGCATTGTCCGATTTGATTCCAATTTCATCTTTGAAGTTCATTTGATGGACTGTAAATTATTTTTAAAATTTTCCTTATGAATTGTTTTTTAAAAAAATAATTATATCTCACTCTATTACTGATATCTATTATACGAATATAATTTAAATTTACTATTTCGCATATACAAAATAGCCAAATGATGTTTTTTGCGGTTTGAACACAACCAGAGTTAAGAAAATGTAATAACTAATAGGGTTGGCGATTGTTCCGATTTAATTTTAGTTCAATTTTTAGATATAATTTGATTATCCCTAAATAATTTTTTAAAATAATTTTATGTATTTTGATTTAAAAAAATAGTCATGTCTCACTCAATTACGGTTATTTATTATTCAAATTTATTGTAAAATTAATATTTAGGTTATACAAGATGACTCAAATGATCCTTTTTAAGTTTTGGACATAACCAGGGTTAAGAAAATAGAACAATTAATCATTATAGCATTGTCCGATTTGATTCCAATTTCATCTTTGAAGTTCATTTGATGGACTGTAAATTATTTTTAAAATTTTCCTTATGAATTGTTTTTTAAAAAAATAATTATATCTCACTCTATTACTGATATCTATTATACGAATATAATTTAAATTTACTATTTCGCATATACAAAATAGCCAAATGATGTTTTTTGCGGTTTGAACACAACCAGAGTTAAGAAAATGTAATAACTAATAGGGTTGGCGATTTTCCGATTTAATTTAGTTCAATTTTTAGATATAATTTGATTATCCCTAAATAATTTTTAAAAATAATTTTATGTATTTTGATTTAAAAAAATAGTCATGTCTCACTCAATTACGGTTATTTATTATTCAAATTTATTGTAAAATTAATATTTAGGTTATACAAGATGACTCAAATGATCCTTTTTAAGTTTTGGACATAACCAGGGTTAAGAAAATAGAACAATTAATCATTATAGCATTGTCCGATTTGATTCCAATTTCATCTTTAAAGTTCATTTGATGGACTGTAAATTATTTTTAAAATTTTCCTTATGAATTGTTTTTTAAAAAAATTATTATATCTCACTCTATTACTGATATCTATTATACGAATATAATTTAAATTTACTATTTCGCATATACAAAATAGCCAAATGATGTTTTTTGCGGTTTGAACACAACCAGAGTTAAGAAAATGTAATAACTAATAGGGTTGGCGATTGTTCCGATTTAATTTTAGTTCAATTTTTAGATATAATTTGATTATCCCTAAATAATTTTTTAAAATAATTTTATGTATTTTGTTTTAAAAAAATAGTCATGTCTCACTCAATTACGGTTATCTATTATTCAAATTTATTTTAAAATTAATATTTAGGTTATACAAGATGACTCAAATGATCCTTTTTAAGTTTTGGACCTAACCAGGGTTAAGAAAATAGAACAATTAATCATTATAGCATTGATTCCAATTTAATCTTTGAAGTTCATTTGATGTACTGTAAATTATTTTTAAAATTTTTCTTATGAATTGTTTTTTAAAAAAATAATTATATCTCACTCTATTACTAATATCTATTATACGAATATAATTTAAATTTACTATTTCGCATATACAAAATAGCCAAATGATGTTTTTTGCGGTTTGAACACAACCAGAGTTAAGAAAATGTAATAACTAATAGGGTTGGCGATTGTTCCGATTTAATTTTAGTTCAATTTTTAGATATAATTTGATTATCCCTAAATAATTTTTAAAAATAATTTTATGTATTTTGTTTTAAAAAAATAGTCATGTCTCACTCAATTACGGTTATCTATTATTCAAATTTATTTTAAAATTAATATTTAGGTTATACAAGATGACTCAAATGATCCTTTTTAAGTTTTGGACCTAACCAGGGTTAAGAAAATAGAACAATTAATCATTATAGCATTGATTCCAATTTCATCTTTGAAGTTCATTTGATGGACTGTAAACTATTTTTAAAATTTTTCTTATGAATTGTTTTTCAAAAAAATAATTATATCTCACTCTATTACTGATATCTATAGTTCGAATATAATTTAAATTTACTATTTCGCATATACAAGATAGCCAAATGATGTTTTTTGCGGTTTGAGCACAACCAGAGTTAAGAAAATGTAATAACTAATAGGGTTGGCGATTGTTCCGATTTAATTTTAATTCAATTTTTAGATATAATTTGATTAACCCTAAATAATTTTTAAAAATAATTTTATGTATTTTGTTTTAAAAAAATAGTCACGTCTTACTCAATTACGGTTATCTATTATTTAAATTTGTTTTAAAATTAATATTTAGGTTATACAAGATGACTCAAATGATCCTTTTTAAGTTTTGGACCTAACCAGGGTTAAGAAAATAGAACAATTAATCATTATAGCATTGATTCCAATTTAATCTTTGAAGTTCATTTGATGTACTGTAAATTATTTTTAAAACTTTTCTTATGAATTGTTTTTTAAAAAAATAATTTAATCTCACTCTATTACTGTTATCTATTATTCGAATAGAATTTAAATTTACTATTTCGCATTTACAAGATAGCCAAATGATGTTTTTTACGGTTTGAACACAACCAGAATTACGAAAATATAATAACTGATAGCGTTAAAGACTATTCCGTTTTAATTTTAATTTAATTTTTATATATAATTTGATTAACCCTAAATGACTTTTAAAAATATTTTGATGTATTGTGTTTAAAAAAAAATGTCATATCTCACTCAATTACGGTTATCTATTATTCAAATTTATTTTAAAATTAATATTTAGGTTATACAAGATGACTCAAATGATCCTTTTTAAGTTTTGGACATAACCAGGGTTAAGAAAATAGAACAATTAATCATTATAGCATTGTCCGATTTGATTCCAATTTCATCTTTGAAGTTCATTTGATGGACTGTAAATTATTTTTAAAATTTTTCTTATGAATTGTTTTTTAAAAAAATAATTATATCTCACTCTATTACTGATATCTATTATTCGAATATAATTTAAATTTACTATTTCGCATATACAAGATAGCCAAATGATGTTTTTTACGGTTTGAACACAACCAGAATTAAGAAAATATAATAACTCTTCGCATTAACGATTGTTCCGATTTAATTTTAATTTAATTTTTATATATAACTTAATTAACCCTAAATGATTTTTAAAAATATTTTGATATATTGTGTTTAAAAAAAAATGTCATATCTCACTCAATTACGGTTATCTATTATTCAAATTTATTTTAAAATTAATATTTAGGTTATACAAGATGACTCAAATGATCCCTTTTAAGTTTTGGACATAACCAGGGTTAAGAAAATAGAACAATTAATCATTATAGCATTGTCCGATTTGATTCCAATTTCATCTTTGAAGTTCATTTGATGGACTGTAAATTATTTTTAAAATTTTCCTTATGAATTGTTTTTTAAAAAAAATATTATATCTCACTCTATTACTGATATCTATTATACGAATATAATTTAAATTTACTATTTCGCATATACAAAATAGCCAAATGATGTTTTTTGCGGTTTGAACACAACCAGAGTTAAGAAAATGTAATAACTAATAGGGTTGGCGATTGTTCCGATTTAATTTTAGTTCAATTTTTAGATATAATTTGATTATCCCTAAATAATTTTTAAAAATAATTTTATGTATTTTGTTTTAAAAAAATAGTCATGTCTCACTCAATTACGGTTATCTATTATTCAAATTTATTTTAAAATTAATATTTAGGTTATACAAGATGACTCAAATGATCCTTTTTAAGTTTTGGACATAACCAGGGTTAAGAAAATAGAACAATTAATCATATAGCATTGTCCGATTTGATTCTAATTTCATCTTTGAAGTTCATTTGATGGACTGTAAACTATTTTTAAAATTTTTCTTATGAATTGTTTTTCAAAAAAATAATTATATCTCACTCTATTACTGATATCTATAGTTCGAATATAATTTAAATTTACTATTTCGCATATACAAGATAGCCAAATGATGTTTTTTGCGGTTTGAACACAACCAGAGTTAAGAAAATGTAATAACTAATAGGGTTGGCGATTGTTCCGATTTAATTTTAATTCAATTTTTAGATATAATTTGATTAACCCTAAATAATTTTTAAAAATAATTTTATGTATTTTGTTTTAAAAAAATAGTCACGTCTTACTCAATTACGGTTATCTATTATTTAAATTTGTTTTAAAATTAATATTTAGGTTATACAAGATGACTCAAATGATCCTTTTTAAGTTTTGGACCTAACCAGGGTTAAGAAAATAGAACAATTAATCATTATAGCATTGATTCCAATTTAATCTTTGAAGTTCATTTGATGTACTGTAAATTATTTTTAAAATTTTTCTTATGAATTGTTTTTTAAAAAAATAATTATATCTCACTCTATTACTAATATCTATTATTTGAATATAATTTAAATTTACTATTTCGCATACACAAGATAGCCAAATGATGTTTTTTGCGGTTTGAACACAACCAGAGTTAAGAAAATGTAATAACTAATAGGGTTGGCGATTGTTCGGATTTAATTTTAATTCAATTTTTAGATATAATTTGATTAACCCTAAATAATTTTTAAAAATAATTTTATGTATTTTGTTTTAAAAAAATAGTCATGTCTCACTCAATTACGGTTATCTATTATTCAAATTTATTTTAAAATTAATATTTAGGTTATACAAGATGACTCAAATGATCCTTTTTAAGTTTTGGACATAACCAGAATTAAGAAAATAGAACAATTAATCATTATTACATTGTCCGATTTGATTCCAATTTATTTTTTGAAGTTCATTTGATGTATTGTAAATTATTTTAAAAACTTTCCTTATGAATTGTTTTTTAAAAAAATAATTATATCTCTCTATTACTGTTATCTATTATTCGAATAGAATTTAAATTTACTATTTCGCGTTTACATGATAGCCAAATGATGTTTTTTACGGTTTGAACACAACCAGAATTAAGAAAATATAATAACTGATAGCGTTAAAGACTGTTCCGTTTTAATTTTAATTTAATTTTTATATATAATTTGATTAACCCTAAATGACTTTTAAAAATATTTTGATGTATTGTGTTTAAAAAAAATAGTCATATCTCACTCAATTACGGTTATCTATTATTCAAATTTATTTTAAAATTAATATTTAGGTTATACAAGATGACTCAAATGATCCTTTTTAAGTTTTGGACATAACCAGGGTTAAGAAAATAGAACAATTAATCATTATAGCATTGTCCGATTTGATTCCAATTTCATCTTTGAGGTTCATTTGTGGTCTGTAAATTATTTTTAAAGTTTTTCTTATGAATTGTTTTTTAAAAAAATAATTATATCTTACTCTATTACTGATATCTATTATTCGAATATAATTTAAATTTACTATTTCGCATATACAAGATAGCCAAATGATGTTTTTTACGGTTTGAACACAACCAGAGTTAAGAAAATGTAATAACTAATAGGGTTGGCGATTGTTCCGATTTAATTTTAGTTCAGTTTTTAGATATAATTTAATTATCCCTAAATAATTTTTAGAAATAATTTTATGTATTTTATTTTAAAAAAATAGTCATGTCTCACTCAATTACGGTTATCTATTATTCAAATTTATTTTAAAATTAATATTTAGGTTATACAAGATGACTCAAATGATCCTTTTTAAGTTTTGGACCTAACCAGGGTTAAGAAAATAGAACAATTAATCATTATAGCATTGATTCCAATTTAATCTTTGAAGTTCATTTGATGTACTGTAAATTATTTTTAAAATTTTTCTTATGAATTGTTTTTTAAAAAAATAATTATATCTCACTCTATTACTAATATCTATTATACGAATATAATTTAAATTTACTATTTCGCATATACAAAATAGCCAAATGATGTTTTTTGCGGTTTGAACACAACCAGAGTTAAGAAAATGTAATAACTAATAGGGTTGGCGATTGTTCCGATTTAATTTTAGTTCAATTTTTAGATATAATTTGATTATCCCTAAATAATTTTTAAAAATAATTTTATGTATTTTGTTTTAAAAAAATAGTCATGTCTCACTCAATTACGGTTATCTATTATTCAAATTTATTTTAAAATTAATATTTAGGTTATACAAGATGACTCAAATGATCCTTTTTAAGTTTTGGACCTAACCAGGGTTAAGAAAATAGAACAATTAATCATTATAGCATTGATTCCAATTTCATCTTTGAAGTTCATTTGATGGACTGTAAACTATTTTTAAAATTTTTCTTATGAATTGTTTTTCAAAAAAATAATTATATCTCACTCTATTACTGATATCTATAGTTCGAATATAATTTAAATTTACTATTTCGCATATACAAGATAGCCAAATGATGTTTTTTACGGTTTGAACACAACCAGAGTTAAGAAAATGTAATAACTAATAGGGTTGGCGATTGTTCCGATTTAATTTTAGTTCAGTTTTTAGATATAATTTAATTATCCCTAAATAATTTTTAAAAATAATTTTATGTATTTTATTTTAAAAAAATAGTCATGTCTCACTCAATTACGGTTATCTATTATTCAAATTTATTTTAAAATTAATATTTAGGTTATACAAGATGACTCAAATGATCCTTTTTAAGTTTTGGACCTAACCAGGGTTAAGAAAATAGAACAATTAATCATTATAGCATTGATTCCAATTTCATCTTTGAAGTTCATTTGATGGACTGTAAACTATTTTTAAAATTTTTCTTATGAATTGTTTTTCAAAAAAATAATTATTTCTCACTCTATTACTGATATCTATAGTTCGAATATAATTTAAATTTACTATTTCGCATATACAAGATAGCCAATTGATGTTTTTTGCGGTTTGAACACAACCAGAGTTAAGAAAATGTAATAACTAATAGGGTTGGCGATTGTTCCGATTTAATTTTAATTCAATTTTTAGATATAATTTGATTAACCCTAAATAATTTTTAAAAATAATTTTATGTATTTTGTTTTAAAAAAATAGTCACGTCTTACTCAATTACGGTTATCTATTATTTAAATTTGTTTTAAAATTAATATTTAGGTTATACAAGATGACTCAAATGATCCTTTTTAAGTTTTGGACCTAACCAGGGTTAAGAAAATAGAACAATTAATCATTATAGCATTGATTCCAATTTAATCTTTGAAGTTCATTTGATGTACTGTAAATTATTTTTAAAATTTTTCTTATGAATTGTTTTTTAAAAAAATAATTATATCTCACTCTATTACTAATATCTATTATTTGAATATAATTTAAATTTACTATTTCGCATATACAAGATAGCCAAATGATGTTTTTTGCGGTTTGAACACAACCAGAATTAAGAAAATATAATAATTCTTCGCGTTAACGATTGTTCCGATTTAATTTTAATTTAATTTTTAGATATAATTTGATTAACCCTAAATGATTTTTAAAAATATTTTGATGTATTGTGTTTAAAGAAAAAAGTCATCTCACTCAATTACGGTTATCTATTATTCAAATTTATTTTAAAATTAATATTTAGGTTATACAAGATGACTTAAATGATCCTTTTTAAGTTTTGGACATAACCAGTATTAAGAAAATAGAACAATTAATCATTATAGCATTGTCCGATTTGATTCCAATTTAATCTTTGAAGTTCATTTGATGGACTGCAAATTGTTTTTAAAATTTATCTTATGAATTTTTTTTTAAAAAAATAATTATATCTCACTCTATAACTAATATTTATTATTCGAATATAATTTAAATTTACTATTTCGCATATACAAGATAGCCAAATGATGTTTTGTGCGGTTTGAACACAGCCAGAGTTAAGAAAATGTAATAAATAATAGGGTTGGCGGTTGTTCCGATTTAATTTTAATTCAATTGTAAATTATTTTTAAAATTTTTCTTATGAATTGTTTTTAAAAAAAATAATTATATCTCACTCTATTACTGATATCTATTATTCGAATATAATTTAAACTTACTATTTCGCATATACAAGATAGCCAAATGATGTTTTTTGCGGTTTGAACACAACCAGAGTTAAGAAAATGTAATAACTAATAGGGTTGGCGATTGTTCCGATTAATTTTAATTCAATTTTTTGATATAATTTAATTAACCCTAAATAATTTTTTAAAATAATTTTATGAATTATGCTTTAAAAAAATAGTCATATCTCACTCAATTACGGTTATCTATTATTCAAATTTATTTTAAAATTAATATTTAGGTTATACAAGATGACTCAATTGATGCTTTTTAAGTTTTGGTCATAACCAGGGTTAAGAAAATAGAACAATTAATCATTATAGCATTGTCCGATTTGATTCCAATTTAATTTTTGAAGTTTATTTGATGTATTGTAAATTATTTTTAAAATTTTTCTTATGAATTGTTTTTAAAAAAAATAATTATATCTCACTCTATTACTGTTATTTATTATTCGAATATAATTTACATTTACTATTTCCCATATACAAGAAAGCCAAATGATGTTTTTTACGGTTTGAACACAACCAGAGTTAAGAAAATGTAATAACTAGTAGCGTTGGCGATTGTTCCGATTTAATTTTAATTCAATTTCTATATATAATTTGATTAACCCTAAATGATTTTTAAAATTATTTTGATATATTGTGTTTAAAAAAAATAGTCATGTCTCACTCAATTACGGTTATCTATTATTCAAATTTATTTTAAAATTAATATTTAGGTTATACAAGATGACTCAAATGATCCTTTTTAAGTTTTGGACATAACTAGGGTTAAGAAAATAGAACAATTAATTATAGCATTGTCCGATTTGATTCCAATTTCATCTTTGAAGTTCATTTGATGGACTGTAAATTATTTTTAAAATTTTTCTTATGAATTGTTTTTTAAAAAAATAATTATATCTCACTCTATTACTGATATCTATTATTCGAATATAATTTAAATTTACTATTTCGCATATACAAAATAGCCAAATGATGTTTTTTGCGGTTTGAACACAACCAGAGTTAAGAAAATGTAATAACTAATAGGGTTGGCGATTGTTCCGATTTAATTTTAGTTCAATTTTTAGATATAATTTGATTATCCCTAAATAATTTTTAAAAATAATTTTATGTATTTTGTTTTAAAAAAATAGTCATGTCTCACTCAATTACGGTTATCTATTATTCAAATTTATTTTAAAATTAATATTTAGGTTATACAAGATGACTCAAATGATCCTTTTTAAGTTTTGGACATAACCAGGGTTAAGAAAATAGAACAATTAATCATATAGCATTGTCCGATTTGATTCCAATTTCATCTTTGAAGTTCATTTGATGGACTGTAAACTATTTTTAAAATTTTTCTTATGAATTGTTTTTCAAAAAAATAATTATATCTCACTCTATTACTGATATCTATAGTTCGACTATAATTTAAATTTACTATTTCGCATATACAAGATAGCCAAATGATGTTTTTTGCGGTTTGAACACAACCAGAGTTAAGAAAATGTAATAACTAATAGGGTTGGCGATTGTTCCGATTTAATTTTAATTCAATTTTTAGATATAATTTGATTAACCCTAAATAATTTTTAAAAATAATTTTATGTATTTTGTTTTAAAAAAATAGTCACGTCTTACTCAATTACGGTTATCTATTATTTAAATTTGTTTTAAAATTAATATTTAGGTTATACAAGATGACTCAAATGATCCTTTTTAAGTTTTGGACCTAACCAGGGTTAAGAAAATAGAACAATTAATCATTATAGCATTGATTCCAATTTAATCTTTGAAGTTCATTTGATGTACTGTAAATTATTTTTAAAATTTTTCTTATGAATTGTTTTTTAAAAAAATAATTATATCTCACTCTATTACTAATATCTATTATTTGAATATAATTTAAATTTACTATTTCGCATATACAAGATAGCCAAATGATGTTTTTTACGGTTTGAACACAACCAGAGTTAAGAAAATGTAATAACTAATAGGGTTGGCGATTGTTCCGATTTAATTTTAGTTCAATTTTTAGATATAATTTAATTATCCCTAAATAATTTTTAAAAATAATTTTATGTATTTTATTTTAAAAAAATAGTCATGTCTCACTCAATTACGGTTATCTATTATTCAAATTTATTTTATAATTAATATTTAGGTTATACAAGATGACTCAAAAGATCCTTTTTAAGTTTTGGACATAACCAGGGTTAAGAAAATTGAACAATTAATCATTATTACATTGTCCGATTTGATTCCAATTTATTTTTTGAAGTTCATTTGATGTATTGTAAATTATTTTAAAAACTTTTCTTATGAATTGTTTTTTAAAAAAATAATTTAATCTCACTCTATTACTGTTATCTATTATTCGAATAGAATTTAAATTTACTATTTCGCATTTACAAAATAGCCAAATGATGTTTTTTACGGTTTGAACACAACCAGAATTACGAAAATATAATAACTGATAGCGTTAAAGACTGTTCCGTTTTAATTTTAATTTAATTTTTATATATAATTTGATTAACCCTAAATGACTTTTAAAAATATTTTGATGTATTGTGTTTAAAAAAAAATGTCATATCTCACTCAATTACGGTTATCTATTATTCAAATTTATTTTAAAATTAATATTTAGGTTATACAAGATGACTCAAATGATCCTTTTTAAGTTTTGGACATAACCAGGGTTAAGAAAATAGAACAATTAATCATTATAGCATTGTCCGATTTGATTCCAATTTCATCTTTGAAGTTCATTTGATGGACTGTAAATTATTTTTAAAATTTTCCTTATGAATTGTTTTTTAAAAAAATAATTATATCTCACTCTATTACTGATATCTATTATACGAATATAATTTAAATTTACTATTTCGCATATACAAAATAGCCAAATGATGTTTTTTGCGGTTTGAACACAACCAGAGTTAAGAAAATGTAATAACTAATAGGGTTGGCGATTGTTCCGATTTAATTTAGTTCAATTTTTAGATATAATCTGGTTATCCCTAAATAATTTTTAAAAATAATTTTATGTATTTTGATTTAAAAAAATAGTCATGTCTCACTCAATTACGGTTATTTATTATTCAAATTTATTGTAAAATTAATATTTAGGTTATACAAGATGACTCAAATGATCCTTTTTAAGTTTTGGACATAACCAGGGTTAAGAAAATAGAACAATTAATCATTATAGCATTGTCCGATTTGATTCCAATTTCATCTTTGAAGTTCATTTGATGGACTGTAAATTATTTTTAAAATTTTCCTTATGAATTGTTTTTTAAAAAAATTATTATATCTCACTCTATTACTGATATCTATTATACGAATATAATTTAAATTTACTATTTCGCATATACAAAATAGCCAAATGATGTTTTTTGCGGTTTGAACACAACCAGAGTTAAGAAAATGTAATAACTAATAGGGTTGGCGATTGTTCCGATTTAATTTTAGTTCAATTTTTAGATATAATTTGATTATCCCTAAATAATTTTTTAAAATAATTTTATGTATTTTGTTTTAAAAAAATAGTCATGTCTCACTCAATTACGGTTATCTATTATTCAAATTTATTTTAAAATTAATATTTAGGTTATACAAGATGACTCAAATGATCCTTTTTAAGTTTTGGACCTAACCAGGGTTAAGAAAATAGAACAATTAATCATTATAGCATTGATTCCAATTTAATCTTTGAAGTTCATTTGATGTACTGTAAATTATTTTTAAAATTTTTCTTATGAATTGTTTTTTAAAAAAATAATTATATCTCACTCTATTACTAATATCTATTATACGAATATAATTTAAATTTACTATTTCGCATATACAAAATAGCCAAATGATGTTTTTTGCGGTTTGAACACAACCAGAGTTAAGAAAATGTAATAACTAATAGGGTTGGCGATTGTTCCGATTTAATTTTAGTTCAATTTTTAGATATAATTTGATTATCCCTAAATAATTTTTAAAAATAATTTTATGTATTTTGTTTTAAAAAAATAGTCATGTCTCACTCAATTACGGTTATCTATTATTCAAATTTATTTTAAAATTAATATTTAGGTTATACAAGATGACTCAAATGATCCTTTTTAAGTTTTGGACCTAACCAGGGTTAAGAAAATAGAACAATTAATCATTATAGCATTGATTCCAATTTCATCTTTGAAGTTCATTTGATGGACTGTAAACTATTTTTAAAATTTTTCTTATGAATTGTTTTTTAAAAAAATAATTATATCTCACTCTATTACTAATATCTATTATTTGAATATAATTTAAATTTACTATTTCGCATATATAAGATAGCCAAATGATGTTTTTTACGGTTTGAACACAACCAGAGTTAAGAAAATGTAATAACTAATAGGGTTGGCGATTGTTCCGATTTAATTTTAGTTCAATTTTTAGATATAATTTAATTATCCCTAAATAATTTTTAAAAATAATTTTATGTATTTTATTTTAAAAAAATAGTCATGTCTCAATCAATTACGGTTATCTATTATTCAAATTTATTTTATAATTAATATTTAGGTTATACAAGATGACTCAAAAGATCCTTTTTAAGTTTTGGACATAACCAGGGTTAAGAAAATAGAACAATTAATCATTATAGCATTGTCCGATTTGATTCCAATTTCATCTTTGAAGTTCATTTGTGGACTGTAAATTATTTTTAAAGTTTTTCTTATGAATTGTTTTTTAAAAAAATAATTATATCTTACTCTATTACTGATATCTATTATTCGAATATAATTTAAATTTACTATTTCGCATATACAAGATAGCCCAATGATGTTTTTTACGGTTTGAACACAACCAGAGTTAAGAAAATGTAATAACTAATAGGGTTGGCGATTGTTCCGATTTAATTTTAGTTCAATTTTTAGATATAATTTAATTATCCCTAAATAATTTTTAAAAATAATTTTATGTATTTTATTTTAAAAAAATAGTCATGTCTCACTCAATTACGGTTATCTATTATTCAAATTTATTTTATAATTAATATTTAGGTTATACAAGATGACTCAAAAGATCCTTTTTAAGTTTTGGACATAACCAGGGTTAAGAAAATTGAACAATTAATCATTATTACATTGTCCGATTTGATTCCAATTTATTTTTTGAAGTTCATTTGATGTATTGTAAATTATTTTAAAAACTTTTCTTATGAATTGTTTTTTAAAAAAATAATTTAATCTCACTCTATTACTGTTATCTATTATTCGAATAGAATTTAAATTTACTATTTCGCATTTACAAGATAGCCAAATGATGTTTTTTACGGTTTGAACACAACCAGAATTACGAAAATATAATAACTGATAGCGTTAAAGACTATTCCGTTTTAATTTTAATTTAATTTTTATATATAATTTGATTAACCCTAAATGACTTTTAAAAATATTTTGATGTATTGTGTTTAAAAAAAAATGTCATATCTCACTCAATTACGGTTATCTATTATTCAAATTTATTTTAAAATTAATATTTAGGTTATACAAGATGACTCAAATGATCCTTTTTAAGTTTTGGACATAACCAGGGTTAAGAAAATAGAACAATTAATCATTATAGCATTGTCCGATTTGATTCCAATTTCATCTTTGAAGTTCATTTGATGGACTGTAAATTATTTTTAAAATTTTCCTTATGAATTGTTTTTTAAAAAAATAATTATATCTCACTCTATTACTGATATCTATTATACGAATATAATTTAAATTTACTATTTCGCATATACAAAATAGCCAAATGATGTTTTTTGCGGTTTGAACACAACCAGAGTTAAGAAAATGTAATAACTAATAGGGCTGGCGATTGTTCCGATTTAATTTTAGTTCAATTTTTAGATATAATTTGATTATCCCTAAATAATTTTTAAAAATAATTTTATGTATTTTGATTTAAAAAAATAGTCATGTCTCACTCAATTACGGTTATCTATTATTCAAATTTATTGTAAAATTAATATTTAGGTTATACAAGATGACTCAAATGATCCTTTTTAAGTTTTGGACATAACCAGGGTTAAGAAAATAGAACAATTAATCATTATAGCATTGTCCGATTTGATTCCAATTTCATCTTTGAAGTTCATTTGATGGACTGTAAATTATTTTTAAAATTTTCCTTATGAATTGTTTTTTAAAAAAATTATTATATCTCACTCTATTACTGATATCTATTATACGAATATAATTTAAATTTACTATTTCGCATATACAAAATAGCCAAATGATGTTTTTTGCGGTTTGAACACAACCAGAGTTAAGAAAATGTAATAACTAATAGGGTTGGCGATTGTTCCGATTTAATTTTAGTTCAATTTTTAGATATAATTTGATTATCCCTAAATAATTTTTAAAAATAATTTTATGTATTTTGTTTTAAAAAACTAGTCATGTCTCACTCAATTACGGTTATCTATTATTCAAATTTATTTTAAAATTAATATTTAGGTTATACAAGATGACTCAAATGATCCTTTTTAAGTTTTGGACCTAACCAGGGTTAAGAAAATAGAACAATTAATCATTATAGCATTGATTCCAATTTAATCTTTGAAGTTCATTTGATGTACTGTAAATTATTTTTAAAATTTTTCTTATGAATTGTTTTTTAAAAAAATAATTATATCTCACTCTATTACTAATATCTATTATACGAATATAATTTAAATTTACTATTTCGCATATACAAAATAGCCAAATGATGTTTTTTGCGGTTTGAACACAACCAGAGTTAAGAAAATGTAATAACTAATAGGGTTGGCGATTGTTCCGATTTAATTTTAGTTCAATTTTTAGATATAATTTGATTATCCCTAAATAATTTTTAAAAATAATTTTATGTATTTTGTTTTAAAAAAATAGTCATGTCTCACTCAATTACGGTTATCTATTATTCAAATTTATTTTAAAATTAATATTTAGGTTATACAAGATGACTCAAATGATCCTTTTTAAGTTTTGGACCTAACCAGGGTTAAGAAAATAGAACAATTAATCATTATAGCATTGATTCCAATTTCATCTTTGAAGTTCATTTGATGGACTGTAAATTATTTTTAAAATTTTTCTTATGAATTGTTTTTTAAAAAAATAATTATATCTCACTCTATTACTAATATCTATTATACGAATATAATTTAAATTTACTATTTCGCATATACAAAATAGCCAAATGATGTTTTTTGCGGTTTGAACACAACCAGAGTTAAGAAAATGTAATAACTAATAGGGTTGGCGATTGTTCCGATTTAATTTTAGTTCAATTTTTAGATATAATTTGATTATCCCTAAATAATTTTTAAAAATAATTTTATGTATTTTGTTTTAAAAAAATAGTCACGTCTTACTCAATTACGGTTATCTATTATTTAAATTTGTTTTAAAATTAATATTTAGGTTATACAAGATGACTCAAATGATCCTTTTTAAGTTTTGGACCTAACCAGGGTTAAGAAAATAGAACAATTAATCATTATAGCATTGATTCCAATTTAATCTTTGAAGTTCATTTGATGTACTGTAAATTATTTTTAAAATTTTTCTTATGAATTGTTTTTTAAAAAAATAATTATATCTCACTCTATTACTAATATCTATTATTTGAATATAATTTAAATTTACTATTTCGCATATACAAGATAGCCAAATGATGTTTGGTTTTAAACGGTTTGAACACAACCAGAATTAAGAAAATATAATAACTTTTCGCATTAACGATTGTTCCGATTTAATTTTAATTTAATTTTTATATTTAACTTAATTAACCCTAAATGATTTTTAAAAATATTTTGATATATTGTGTTTAAAAAAAATTGTCATATCTCACTCAATTACGGTTATCTATTATTCAAATTTATTTTAAAATTAATATTTAGGTTATACAAGATGACTCAAACGATCCTTTTTAAGTTTTGGACATAACCAGGGTTAAGAAAATAGAACAATTATTCATTATAGCATTGTCCGATTTGATTCCAATTTCATCTTTGAAGTTCATTTGATGGACTGTAAATTATTTTTAAAATTTTTCTTATGAATTGTTTTTCAAAAAAATAATTATATCTCACTCTATTACTGATATCTATAATTCGAATATAATTTAAATTTACTATTTCGCATATACAAAATAGCCAAATGATGTTTTTTGCGGTTTGAACACAACCAGAGTTAAGAAAATGTAATAACTAATAGGGTTGGCGATTGTTCCGATTTAATTTTAGTTCAATTTTTAGATATAATTTGATTATCCCTAAATAATTTTTAAAAATAATTTTATGTATTTTGTTTTAAAAAAATAGTCATGTCTCACTCAATTACGGTTATCTATTATTCAAATTTATTTTAAAATTAATATTTAGGTTATACAAGATGACTCAAATGATCTTTTTTAAGTTTTGGACATAACCAGGGTTAAGAAAATAGAACAATTAATCATATAGCATTGTCCGATTTGATTCCAATTTCATCTTTGAAGTTCATTTGATGGACTGTAAACTATTTTTAAAATTTTTCTTATGAATTGTTTTTCAAAAAAATAATTATATCTCACTCTATTACTGATATCTATAGTTCGAATATAATTTAAATTTACTATTTCGCATATACAAGATAGCCAAATGATGTTTTTTGCGGTTTGAACACAACCAGAGTTAAGAAAATGTAATAACTAATAGGGTTGGCAATTGTTCCGATTTAATTTTAATTCAATTTTTAGATATAATTTGATTAACCCTAAATAATTTTTAAAAATAATTTTATGTATTTTGTTTTAAAAAAATAGTCACGTCTTACTCAATTACGGTTATCTATTATTTAAATTTGTTTTAAAATTAATATTTAGGTTATACAAGATGACTCAAATGATCCTTTTTAAGTTTTGGACCTAACCAGGGTTAAGAAAATAGAACAATTAATCATTATAGCATTGATTCCAATTTAATCTTTGAAGTTCATTTGATGTACTGTAAATTATTTTTAAAATTTTTCTTATGAATTGTTTTTTAAAAAAATAATTATATCTCACTCTATTACTAATATCTATTATTTGAATATAATTTAAATTTACTATTTCGCATATACAAGATAGCCAAATGATGTTTTTTACGGTTTGAACACAACCAGAGTTAAGAAAATGTAATAACTAATAGGGTTGGCGATTGTTCCGATTTAATTTTAGTTCAATTTTTAGATATAATTTAATTATCCCTAAATAATTTTTAAAAATAATTTTATGTATTTTATTTTAAAAAAATAGTCATGTCTCACTCAATTACGGTTATCTATTATTCAAATTTATTTTATAATTAATATTTAGGTTATACAAGATGACTCAAAAGATCCTTTTTAAGTTTTGGACATAACCAGGGTTAAGAAAATTGAACAATTAATCATTATTACATTGTCCGATTTGATTCCAATTTATTTTTTGAAGTTCATTTGATGTATTGTAAATTATTTTAAAAACTTTTCTTATGAATTGTTTTTTAAAAAAATAATTTAATCTCACTCTATTACTGTTATCTATTATTCGAATAGAATTTAAATTTACTATTTCGCATTTACAAAATAGCCAAATGATGTTTTTTACGGTTTGAACACAACCAGAATTACGAAAATATAATAACTGATAGCGTTAAAGACTGTTCCGTTTTAATTTTAATTTAATTTTTATATATAATTTGATTAACCCTAAATGACTTTTAAAAATATTTTGATGTATTGTGTTTAAAACAAAATGTCATATCTCACTCAATTACGGTTATCTATTATTCAAATTTATTTTAAAATTAATATTTAGGTTATACAAGATGACTCAAATGATCCTTTTTAAGTTTTGGACATAACCAGGGTTAAGAAAATAGAACAATTAATCATTATAGCATTGTCCGATTTGATTCCAATTTCATCTTTGAAGTTCATTTGATGGACTGTAAATTATTTTTAAAATTTTCCTTATGAATTGTTTTTTAAAAAAATAATTATATCTCACTCTATTACTGATATCTATTATACGAATATAATTTAAATTTACTATTTCGCATATACAAAATAGCCAAATGATGTTTTTTGCGGTTTGAACACAACCAGAGTTAAGAAAATGTAATAACTAATAGGGTTGGCGATTGTTCCGATTTAATTTTAGTTCAATTTTTAGATATAATTTGATTATCCCTAAATAATTTTTTAAAATAATTTTATGTATTTTGATTTAAAAAAATAGTCATGTCTCACTCAATTACGGTTATTTATTATTCAAATTTATTGTAAAATTAATATTTAGGTTATACAAGATGACTCAAATGATCCTTTTTAAGTTTTGGACATAACCAGGGTTAAGAAAATAGAACAATTAATCATTATAGCATTGTCCGATTTGATTCCAATTTCATCTTTGAAGTTCATTTGATGGACTGTAAATTATTTTTAAAATTTTCCTTATGAATTGTTTTTTAAAAAAATAATTATATCTCACTCTATTACTGATATCTATTATACGAATATAATTTAAATTTACTATTTCGCATATACAAAATAGCCAAATGATGTTTTTTGCGGTTTGAACACAACCAGAGTTAAGAAAATGTAATAACTAATAGGGTTGGCGATTTTCCGATTTAATTTAGTTCAATTTTTAGATATAATTTGATTATCCCTAAATAATTTTTAAAAATAATTTTATGTATTTTGATTTAAAAAAATAGTCATGTCTCACTCAATTACGGTTATTTATTATTCAAATTTATTGTAAAATTAATATTTAGGTTATACAAGATGACTCAAATGATCCTTTTTAAGTTTTGGACATAACCAGGGTTAAGAAAATAGAACAATTAATCATTATAGCATTGTCCGATTTGATTCCAATTTCATCTTTAAAGTTCATTTGATGGACTGTAAATTATTTTTAAAATTTTCCTTATGAATTGTTTTTTAAAAAAATTATTATATCTCACTCTATTACTGATATCTATTATACGAATATAATTTAAATTTACTATTTCGCATATACAAAATAGCCAAATGATGTTTTTTGCGGTTTGAACACAACCAGAGTTAAGAAAATGTAATAACTAATAGGGTTGGCGATTGTTCCGATTTAATTTTAGTTCAATTTTTAGATATAATTTGATTATCCCTAAATAATTTTTTAAAATAATTTTATGTATTTTGTTTTAAAAAAATAGTCATGTCTCACTCAATTACGGTTATCTATTATTCAAATTTATTTTAAAATTAATATTTAGGTTATACAAGATGACTCAAATGATCCTTTTTAAGTTTTGGACCTAACCAGGGTTAAGAAAATAGAACAATTAATCATTATAGCATTGATTCCAATTTAATCTTTGAAGTTCATTTGATGTACTGTAAATTATTTTTAAAATTTTTCTTATGAATTGTTTTTTAAAAAAATAATTATATCTCACTCTATTACTAATATCTATTATACGAATATAATTTAAATTTACTATTTCGCATATACAAAATAGCCAAATGATGTTTTTTGCGGTTTGAACACAACCAGAGTTAAGAAAATGTAATAACTAATAGGGTTGGCGATTGTTCCGATTTAATTTTAGTTCAATTTTTAGATATAATTTGATTATCCCTAAATAATTTTTAAAAATAATTTTATGTATTTTGTTTTAAAAAAATAGTCATGTCTCACTCAATTACGGTTATCTATTATTCAAATTTATTTTAAAATTAATATTTAGGTTATACAAGATGACTCAAATGATCCTTTTTAAGTTTTGGACCTAACCAGGGTTAAGAAAATAGAACAATTAATCATTATAGCATTGATTCCAATTTCATCTTTGAAGTTCATTTGATGGACTGTAAACTATTTTTAAAATTTTTCTTATGAATTGTTTTTCAAAAAAATAATTATATCTCACTCTATTACTGATATCTATAGTTCGAATATAATTTAAATTTACTATTTCGCATATACAAGATAGCCAAATGATGTTTTTTGCGGTTTGAGCACAACCAGAGTTAAGAAAATGTAATAACTAATAGGGTTGGCGATTGTTCCGATTTAATTTTAATTCAATTTTTAGATATAATTTGATTAACCCTAAATAATTTTTAAAAATAATTTTATGTATTTTGTTTTAAAAAAATAGTCACGTCTTACTCAATTACGGTTATCTATTATTTAAATTTGTTTTAAAATTAATATTTAGGTTATACAAGATGACTCAAATGATCCTTTTTAAGTTTTGGACCTAACCAGGGTTAAGAAAATAGAACAATTAATCATTATAGCATTGATTCCAATTTAATCTTTGAAGTTCATTTGATGTACTGTAAATTATTTTTAAAATTTTTCTTATGAATTGTTTTTTAAAAAAATAATTATATCTCACTCTATTACTAATATCTATTATTTGAATATAATTTAAATTTACTATTTCGCATATACAAGATAGCCAAATGATGTTTTTTGCGGTTTGAACACAACCAGAATTAAGAAAATATAATAATTCTTCGCGTTAACGATTGTTCCGATTTAATTTTAATTTAATTTTTAGATATGATTTGATTAACCCTAAATGATTTTTAAAAATATTTTGATGTATTGTGTTTAAAGAAAAAAGTCATCTCACTCAATTACGGTTATCTATTATTCAAATTTATTTTAAAATTAATATTTAGGTTATACAAGATGACTCAAATGATCCTTTTTAAGTTTTGGACATAACCAGTATTAAGAAAATAGAACAATTAATCATTATAGCATTGTCCGATTTGATTCCAATTTAATCTTTGAAGTTCATTTGATGGACTGCAAATTGTTTTTAAAATTTATCTTATGAATTTTTTTTTAAAAAAATAATTATATCTCACTCTATAACTAATATTTATTATTCGAATATAATTTAAATTTACTATTTCGCATATACAAGATAGCCAAATGATGTTTTGTGCGGTTTGAACACAGCCAGAGTTAAGAAAATGTAATAAATAATAGGGTTGGCGATTGTTCCGATTTAATTTTAGTTCAATTTTTAGATATAATTTGATTATCCCTAAATAATTTTTAAAAATATTTTTATGTATTTTGTTTTAAAAAAATAGTCATGTCTCACTCAATTACGGTTATCTATTATTCAAATTTATTTTAAAATTAATATTTAGGTTATACAAGATGACTCAAATGATCCTTTTTAAGTTTTGGACATAACAGGGTTAAGAAAATAGAACAATTGATCATATAGCATTGTCCGATTTGATTCCAATTTCATCTTTGAAGTTCATTTGATGGACTGTAAACTATTTTTAAAATTTTTCTTATGAATTGTTTTTCAAAAAAATAATTATATCTCACTCTATTACTGATATCTATAGTTCGAATATAATTTAAATTTACTATTTCGCATATACAAGATAGCCAAATGATGTGTTTTGCGGTTTGAACACAACCAGAGTTAAGAAAATGTAATAACTAATAGGGTTGGCGATTGTTCCGATTTAATTTTAATTCAATTTTTAGATATAATTTGATTAACCCTAAATAATTTTTAAAAATAATTTTATGTATTTTGTTTTCAAAAAAAAATTGTCACGTCTTACTCAATTACGGTTATCTATTATTTAAATTTGTTTTAAAATTAATATTTAGGTTATACAAGATGACTCAAATGATCCTTTTTAAGTTTTGGACCTAACCAGGGTTAAGAAAATAGAACAATTAATCATTATAGCATTGATTCCAATTTAATCTTTGAAGTTCATTTGATGTACTGTAAATTATTTTTAAAATTTTTCTTATGAATTGTTTTTTAAAAAAATAATTATATCTCACTCTATTACTAATATCTATTATTTGAATATAATTTAAATTTACTATTTCGCATATACAAGATAGCCAAATGATGTTTTTTACGGTTTGAACACAACCAGAGTTAAGAAAATGTAATAACTAATAAGGTTGGCGATTGTTCGGATTTAAGTTTAATTCAATTTTTAGATATAATTTGATTAACCCTAAATAATTTTTAAAAATAATTTTATGTATTTTGTTTTAAAAAAATAGTCATGTCTCACTCAATTACGGTTATCTATTATTCAAATTTATTTTAAAATTAATATTTAGGTTATACAAGATGACTCAAATGATCCTTTTTAAGTTTTGGACATAACCAGGGTTAAGAAAATAGAACAATTAATCATTATAGCATTGTCCGATTTGATTCCAATTTCATCTTTGAAGTTCATTTGTGGACTGTAAATTATTTTTAAAGTTTTTCTTATGAATTGTTTTTTAAAAAAATAATTATATCTTACTCTATTACTGATATCTATTATTCGAATATAATTTAAATTTACTATTTCGCATATACAAGATAGCCCAATGATGTTTTTTACGGTTTGAACACAACCAGAGTTAAGAAAATGTAATAACTAATAGGGTTGGCGATTGTTCCGATTTAATTTTAGTTCAATTTTTAGATATAATTTAATTATCCCTAAATAATTTTTAAAAATAATTTTATGTATTTTATTTTAAAAAAATAGTCATGTCTCACTCAATTACGGTTATCTATTATTCAAATTTATTTTATAATTAATATTTAGGTTATACAAGATGACTCAAAAGATCCTTTTTAAGTTTTGGACATAACCAGGGTTAAGAAAATTGAACAATTAATCATTATTACATTGTCCGATTTGATTCCAATTTATTTTTTGAAGTTCATTTGATGTATTGTAAATTATTTTAAAAACTTTTCGTATGAATTGTTTTTTAAAAAAATAATTTAATCTCACTCTATTACTGTTATCTATTATTCGAATAGAATTTAAATTTACTATTTCGCATTTACAAGATAGCCAAATGATGTTTTTTACGGTTTGAACACAACCAGAATTACGAAAATATAATAACTGATAGCGTTAAAGACTATTCCGTTTTAATTTTAATTTAATTTTTATATATAATTTGATTAACCCTAAATGACTTTTAAAAATATTTTGATGTATTGTGTTTAAAAAAAAATGTCATATCTCACTCAATTACGGTTATCTATTATTCAAATTTATTTTAAAATTAATATTTAGGTTATACAAGATGACTCAAATGATCCTTTTTAAGTTTTGGACATAACCAGGGTTAAGAAAATAGAACAATTAATCATTATAGCATTGTCCGATTTGATTCCAATTTCATCTTTGAAGTTCATTTGATGGACTGTAAATTATTTTTAAAATTTTCCTTATGAATTGTTTTTTAAAAAAATAATTATATCTCACTCTATTACTGATATCTATTATACGAATATAATTTAAATTTACTATTTCGCATATACAAAATAGCCAAATGATGTTTTTTGCGGTTTGAACACAACCAGAGTTAAGAAAATGTAATAACTAATAGGGCTGGCGATTGTTCCGATTTAATTTTAGTTCAATTTTTAGATATAATTTGATTATCCCTAAATAATTTTTAAAAATAATTTTATGTATTTTGATTTAAAAAAATAGTCATGTCTCACTCAATTACGGTTATCTATTATTCAAATTTATTGTAAAATTAATATTTAGGTTATACAAGATGACTCAAATGATCCTTTTTAAGTTTTGGACATAACCAGGGTTAAGAAAATAGAACAATTAATCATTATAGCATTGTCCGATTTGATTCCAATTTCATCTTTGAAGTTCATTTGATGGACTGTAAATTATTTTTAAAATTTTCCTTATGAATTGTTTTTTAAAAAAATTATTATATCTCACTCTATTACTGATATCTATTATACGAATATAATTTAAATTTACTATTTCGCATATACAAAATAGCCAAATGATGTTTTTTGCGGTTTGAACACAACCAGAGTTAAGAAAATGTAATAACTAATAGGGTTGGCGATTGTTCCGATTTAATTTTAGTTCAATTTTTAGATATAATTTGATTATCCCTAAATAATTTTTAAAAATAATTTTATGTATTTTGTTTTAAAAAACTAGTCATGTCTCACTCAATTACGGTTATCTATTATTCAAATTTATTTTAAAATTAATATTTAGGTTATACAAGATGACTCAAATGATCCTTTTTAAGTTTTGGACCTAACCAGGGTTAAGAAAATAGAACAATTAATCATTATAGCATTGATTCCAATTTAATCTTTGAAGTTCATTTGATGTACTGTAAATTATTTTTAAAATTTTTCTTATGAATTGTTTTTTAAAAAAATAATTATATCTCACTCTATTACTAATATCTATTATACGAATATAATTTAAATTTACTATTTCGCATATACAAAATAGCCAAATGATGTTTTTTGCGGTTTGAACACAACCAGAGTTAAGAAAATGTAATAACTAATAGGGTTGGCGATTGTTCCGATTTAATTTTAGTTCAATTTTTAGATATAATTTGATTATCCCTAAATAATTTTTAAAAATAATTTTATGTATTTTGTTTTAAAAAAATAGTCATGTCTCACTCAATTACGGTTATCTATTATTCAAATTTATTTTAAAATTAATATTTAGGTTATACAAGATGACTCAAATGATCCTTTTTAAGTTTTGGACCTAACCAGGGTTAAGAAAATAGAACAATTAATCATTATAGCATTGATTCCAATTTCATCTTTGAAGTTCATTTGATGGACTGTAAACTATTTTTAAAATTTTTCTTATGAATTGTTTTTCAAAAAAATAATTATATCTCACTCTATTACTGATATCTATAGTTCGAATATAATTTAAATTTACTATTTCGCATATACAAGATAGCCAAATGATGTTTTTTGCGGTTTGAACACAACCAGAGTTAAGAAAATGTAATAACTAATAGGGTTGGCGATTGTTCCGATTTAATTTTAATTCAATTTTTAGATATAATTTGATTAACCCTAAATAATTTTTAAAAATAATTTTATGTATTTTGTTTTAAAAAAATAGTCACGTCTTACTCAATTACGGTTATCTATTATTTAAATTTGTTTTAAAATTAATATTTAGGTTATACAAGATGACTCAAATGATCCTTTTTAAGTTTTGGACCTAACCAGGGTTAAGAAAATAGAACAATTAATCATTATAGCATTGATTCCAATTTAATCTTTGAAGTTCATTTGATGTACTGTAAATTATTTTTAAAATTTTTCTTATGAATTGTTTTTTAAAAAAATAATTATATCTCACTCTATTACTAATATCTATTATTTGAATATAATTTAAATTTACTATTTCGCATATACAAGATAGCCAAATGATGTTTTTTGCGGTTTGAACACAACCAGAATTAAGAAAATATAATAATTCTTCGCGTTAACGATTGTTCCGACTTAATTTTAATTTAATTTTTAGATATAATTTGATTAACCCTAAATGATTTTTAAAAATATTTTGATGTATTGTGTTTAAAGAAAAAAGTCATCTCACTCAATTACGGTTATCTATTATTCAAATTTATTTTAAAATTAATATTTAGGTTATACAAGATGACTCAAATGATCCTTTTTAAGTTTTGGACATAACCAGTATTAAGAAAATAGAACAATTAATCATTATAGCATTGTCCGATTTGATTCCAATTTAATCTTTGAAGTTCATTTGATGGACTGCAAATTGTTTTTAAAATTTATCTTATGAATTTTTTTTTAAAAAAATAATTATATCTCACTCTATAACTAATATTTATTATTCGAATATAATTTAAATTTACTATTTCGCATATACAAGATAGCCAAATGATGTTTTGTGCGGTTTGAACACAGCCAGAGTTAAGAAAATGTAATAAATAATAGGGTTGGCGATTGTTCCGATTTAATTTTAATTCAATTGTAAATTATTTTTAAAATTTTTCTTATGAATTGTTTTAAAAAAAAATAATTATATCTCACTCTATTACTGATATCTATTATTCGAATATAATTTAAACTTACTATTTCGCATATACAAGATAGCCAAATGATGTTTTTTGCGGTTTGAACACAACCAGAGTTAAGAAAATGTAATAACTAATAGGGTTGGCGATTGTTCCGATTAATTTTAATTCAATTTTTTGATATAATTTAATTAACCCTAAATAATTTTTTAAAATAATTTTATGTATTATGCTTTAAAAAAATAGTCATAACTCACTCAATTACGGTTATCTATTATTCAAATTTATTTTAAAATTAATATTTAGGTTATACAAGATGACTCAATTGATGCTTTTTAAGTTTTGGTCATAACCAGGGTTAAGAAAATAGAACAATTAATCATTATAGCATTGTCCGATTTGATTCCAATTTAATTTTTGAAGTTTATTTGATGTATTGTAAATTATTTTTAAAATTTTTCTTATGAATTGTTTTTAAAAAAAATAATTATATCTCACTCTATTACTGTTATTTATTATTCGAATATAATTTACATTTACTATTTCCCATATACAAGAAAGCCAAATGATGTTTTTTACGGTTTGAACACAACCAGAGTTAAGAAAATGTAATAACTAGTAGCGTTGGCGATTGTTCCGATTTAATTTTAATTCAATTTCTATATATAATTTGATTAACCCTAAATGATTTTTAAAATTATTTTGATATATTGTGTTTAAAAAAAATAGTCATGTCTCACTCAATTACGGTTATCTATTATTTAAATTTATTTTAAAATTAATATTTAGGTTATACAAGATGACTCAAATGATCCTTTTTAAGTTTTGGACATAACCAGGGTTAAGAAAATAGAACAATTAATTATAGCATTGTCCGATTTGATTCCAATTTCATCTTTGAAGTTCATTTGATGGACTGTAAATTATTTTTAAAATTTTTCTTATGAATTGTTTTTTAAAAAAATAATTATATCTCACTCTATTACTGATATCTATTATTCGAATATAATTTAAATTTACTATTTGGCATATACAAGATAGCCAAATGATGTTTGGTTTTAAACGGTTTGAACACAACCAGAATTAAGAAAATATAATAACTTTTCGCATTAACGATTGTTCCGATTTAATTTTAATTTAATTTTTATATATAACTTAATTAACCCTAAATGATTTTTAAAAATATTTTGATATATTGTGTTTAAAAAAAATTGTCATATCTCACTCAATTACGGTTATCTATTATTCAAATTTATTTTAAAATTAATATTTAGGTTATACAAGATGACTCAAATGATCCTTTTTAAGTTTTGGACATAACCAGGGTTAAGAAAATAGAACAATTATTCATTATAGCATTGTCCGATTTGATTCCAATTTCATCTTTGAAGTTCATTTGATGGACTGTAAATTATTTTTAAAATTTTTCTTATGAATTGTTTTTCAAAAAAATAATTATATCTCACTCTATTACTGATATCTATAATTCGAATATAATTTAAATTTACTATTTCGCATATACAAGATAGCCAAATGATGTTTTTTACGGTTTGAACACAACCAGAGTTAAGAAAATGTAATAACTAATAGGGTTGGCGATTGTTCCGATTTAATTTTAATTCAATTTTTGATATAATTTGATTAACCCTAAATAATTTTAAAAAATAATTTTATGTATTGTTTTAAAAAAATAGTAATATCTCACTCAATTACGGTAATCTATTATTCAAATTTATTTTAAAATTAATATTTGGGTTATACAAGATGACTCAATTGATGCTTTTTAAGTTTTGGTCATAACCAGGGTTAAGAAAATAGAACAATTAATCATTATAGCATTGATTCCAATTTCATCTTTGAAGTTCATTTGATGGACTGTAAACTATTTTTAAAATTTTTCTTATGAATTGTTTTTCAAAAAAATAATTATATCTCACTCTATTACTGATATCTATAGTTCGAATATAATTTAAATTTACTATTTCGCATATACAAGATAGCCAAATGATGTTTTTTGCGGTTTGAACACAACCAGAGTTAAGAAAATGTAATAACTAATAGGGTTGGCGATTGTTCCGATTTAATTTTAATTCAATTTTTAGATATAATTTGATTAACCCTAAATAATTTTTAAAAATAATTTTATGTATTTTGTTTTAAAAAAATAGTCACGTCTTCCTCAATTACGGTTATCTATTATTTAAATTTGTTTTAAAATTAATATTTAGGTTATACAAGATGACTCAAATGATCCTTTTTAAGTTTTGGACCTAACCAGGGTTAAGAAAATAGAACAATTAATCATTATAGCATTGATTCCAATTTAATCTTTGAAGTTCATTTGATGTACTGTAAATTATTTTTAAAATTTTTCTTATGAATTGTTTTTTAAAAAAATAATTATATCTCACTCTATTACTAATATCTATTATTTGAATATAATTTAAATTTACTATTTCGCATATACAAGATAGCCAAATGATGTTTTTTGCGGTTTGAACACAACCAGAATTAAGAAAATATAATAATTCTTCGCGTTAACGATTGTTCCGACTTAATTTTAATTTAATTTTTAGATATAATTTGATTAACCCTAAATGATTTTTAAAAATATTTTGATGTATTGTGTTTAAAGAAAAAAGTCATCTCACTCAATTACGGTTATCTATTATTCAAATTTATTTTAAAATTAATATTTAGGTTATACAAGATGACTCAAATGATCCTTTTTAAGTTTTGGACATAACCAGTATTAAGAAAATAGAACAATTAATCATTATAGCATTGTCCGATTTGATTCCAATTTAATCTTTGAAGTTCATTTGATGGACTGCAAATTGTTTTTAAAATTTATCTTATGAATTGTTTTTAAAAAAAATAATTATATCTCACTCTATTACTGATATCTATTATTCGAATATAATTTAAACTTACTATTTCGCATATACAAGATAGCCAAATGATGTTTTTTGCGGTTTGAACACAACCAGAGTTAAGAAAATGTAATAACTAATAGGGTTGGCGATTGTTCCGATTAATTTTAATTCAATTTTTTGATATAATTTAATTAACCCTAAATAATTTTTTAAAATAATTTTATGTATTATGCTTTAAAAAAATAGTCATATCTCACTCAATTACGGTTATCTATTATTCAAATTTATTTTAAAATTAATATTTAGGTTATACAAGATGACTCAATTGATGCTTTTTAAGTTTTGGTCATAACCAGGGTTAAGAAAATAGAACAATTAATCATTATAGCATTGTCCGATTTGATTCCAATTTAATTTTTGAAGTTTATTTGATGTATTGTAAATTATTTTTAAAATTTTTCTTATGAATTGTTTTAAAAAAAAATAATTATATCTCACTCTATTACTGTTATTTATTATTCGAATATAATTTACATTTACTATTTCCCATATACAAGAAAGCCAAATGATGTTTTTTACGGTTTGAACACAACCAGAGTTAAGAAAATGTAATAACTAGTAGCGTTGGCGATTGTTCCGATTTAATTTTAATTCAATTTCTATATATAATTTGATTAACCCTAAATGATTTTTAAAATTATTTTGATATATTGTGTTTAAAAAAAATAGTCATGTCTCACTCAATTACGGTTATCTATTATTCAAATTTATTTTAAAATTAATATTTAGGTTATACAAGATGACTCAAATGATCCTTTTTAAGTTTTGGACATAACCAGGGTTAAGAAAATAGAACAATTATTCATTATAGCATTGTCCGATTTGATTCCAATTTCATCTTTGAAGTTCATTTGATGGACTGTAAATTATTTTTAAAATTTTTCTTATGAATTGTTTTTTAAAAAAATAATTATATCTCACTCTATTACTAATATCTATTATTTGAATATAATTTAAATTTACTATTTCGCATTTACAAGATAGCCAAATGATGTTTTTTACGGTTTGAACACAACCAGAGTTAAGAAAATATAATAACTTTTCGCATTAACGATTGTTCCGATTTAATTTTAATTTAATTTTTATATATAACTTAATTAACCCTAAATGATTTTTAAAAATATTTTGATATATTGTGTTTAAAAAAAATTGTCATATCTCACTCAATTACGGTTATCTATTATTCAAATTTATTTTAAAATTAATATTTAGGTTATACAAGATGACTCAAATGATCCTTTTTAAGTTTTGGTCATAACCAGGGTTAAGAAAATAGAACAATTAATCATTATAGCATTGTCCGATTTGATTCCAATTTCATCTTTGAAGTTCATTTGATGGACTGTAAATTATTTTTAAAATTTTTCTTATGAATTGTTTTTTAAAAAAATAATTATATCTCACTCTATTACTGATATCTATTTTTCGAATATAATTTAAATTTACTATTTCGCATATACAAGATAGCCAAATGATGTTTTTTGCGGTTTGAACACAACCAGAGTTAAGAAAATGTAATAACTAATAGGGTTGGCGATTGTTCCGATTTAATTTTAATTCAATTTTTAGATATAATTTGATTAACCCTAAATAATTTTTAAAAATAATTTTATGTATTTTGTTTTAAAAAAATAGTCATGTCTCACTCAATTACGGTTATCTATTATTCAAATTTATTTTAAAATTAATATTTAGGTTATACAAGATGACTCAAATGATCCTTTTTAAGTTTTGGACATAACCAGGGTTAAAAAAATAGAACAATTAATCATTATTACATTGTCCGATTTGATTCCAATTTATTTTTTGAAGTTCATTTGATGTATTGTAAATTATTTTAAAAACTTTTCTTATGAATTGTTTTTTAAAAAAATAATTATATCTCTCTATTACTGTTATCTATTATTCGAATAGAATTTAAATTTACTATTTCGCATTTACATGATAGCCAAATGATGTTTTTTACGGTTTGAACACAACCAAAATTAAGAAAATATAATAACTGATAGCGTTAAAGACTGTTCCGTTTTAATTTTAATTTAATTTTTATATATAATTTGATTAACCCTAAATGACTTTTAAAAATATTTTGATGTATTGTGTTTAAAAAAAATAGTCATATCTCACTCAATTACGGTTATCTATTATTCAAATTTATTTTAAAATTAATATTTAGGTTATACAAGATGACTCAAATGATCCTTTTTAAGTTTTGGACATAACCAGGGTTAAGAAAATAGAACAATTAATCATTATAGCATTGTCCGATTTGATTCCAATTTCATCTTTGAAGTTCATTTGATGGACTGTAAATTATTTTTTAAGTTTTTCTTATGAATTGTTTTTTAAAAAAATAATTATATCTCACTCTATTACTGATATCTATTATTCGAATATAATTTAAGTTTACTATTTCGCATATACAAGATAGCCAAATGATGTTTTTTACGGTTTGAACACAACCAGAGTTAAGAAAATGTAATAACTAATAGGGTTGGCGATTGTTCCGATTTAATTTTAGTTCAATTTTTAGATATAATTTAATTATCCCTAAATAATTTTTAAAAATAATTTTATGTATTTTGTTTTAAAAAAATAGTCATGTCTCACTCATTTACGGTTATCTATTATTCAAATTTATTTTAAAATTAATATTTAGGTTATAGAAGATGACTCAAATGATCCTTTTTAAGTTTTGGACATAACCAGGGTTAAGAAAATAGAACAATTAATCATTATAGCATTGTCCGATTAGATTCCAATTTCATCTTTGAAGTTCATTTGATGGACTGTAAATTATTTTTAAAATTTTTCTTATGGATTGTTTTTTAAAAAAATAATTATATCTCACTCTATTACTAATATCTATTATTTGAATATAATTTAAATTTACTATTTCGCATTTACAAGATAGCCAAATGATGTTTTTTACGGTTTGAACACAACCAAAATTAAGAAAATATAATAACTGATAGCGTTAAAGACTGTTCCGTTTTAATTTTAATTTAATTTTTATATATAATTTGATTAACCCTAAATGACTTTTAAAAATATTTTGATGTATTGTGTTTAAAAAAAATAGTCATATCTCACTCAATTACGGTTATCTATTATTCAAATTTATTTTAAAATTAATATTTAGGTTATACAAGATGACTCAAATGATCCTTTTTAAGTTTTGGACATAACCGGGGTTAAGAAAATAGAACAATTAATCATTATAGCATTGTCCGATTTGATTCCAATTTCATCTTTGAAGTTCATTTGATGGACTGTAAATTATTTTTAAAATTTTTCTTATGAATTGTTTTTTAAAAAAATAATTATATCTCACTCTATTACTGATATCTATTATTCGAATATAATTTAAATTTACTATTTCGCATATACAAGATAGCCAAATGATGTTTGGTTTTAAACGGTTTGAACACAACCAGAATTAAGAAAATATAATAACTTTTCGCATTAACGATTGTTCCGATTTAATTTTAATTTAATTTTTATATATAACTTAATTAACCCTAAATGATTTTTAAAAATATTTTGATATATTGTGTTTAAAAAAAATTGTCATATCTCACTCAATTACGGTTATCTATTATTCAAATTTATTTTAAAATTAATATTTAGGTTATGCAAGATGACTCAAATGATCCTTTTTAAGTTTTGGACATAACCAGGGTTAAGAAAATAGAACAATTAATCATTATAGCATTGTCCGATTTGATTTCAATTTCATCTTTGAAGTTCATTTGATGGTCTGTAAATTATTTTTAAAATTTTTCTTATGAATTGTTTTTCAAAAAAATAATTATATCTCACTCTATTACTGATATCTATTATTCGAATAGAATTTAAATTTACTATTTCGCATATACAAGATAGCCAAATGATGTTTTTTGCGGTTTGAACACAACCAGAGTTAAGAAAATGTAATAACTAATAGGGTTGGCGATTGTTCCGATTTAATTTTAATTCAATTTTTAGATATAATTTGATTAACCCTAAATAATTTTTAAAAATATTTTGATGTATTGTGTTTAATAAAAATAGTCATATCTCACTCAATTACGGTTATCTATTATTCAAATTTATTTTAAAATTAATATTTAGGTTATACAAGATGACTCAAATGATCCTTTTTAAGTTTTGGACATAACCAGGATTAAGAAAATAGAACAATTAATCATTATAGCATTGTCCGATTTGATTCCAATTTAATCTTTGAAGTTCATTTGATGGACTGCAAATTATTTTAAAAATTTATCTCATGAATTGTTTTTTAAAAAAATAATTATATCTCACTCAATTACGGTAATCTATTATTCAAATTTATTTTAAAATTAATATTTGGGTTATACAAGATGACTCAATTGATGCTTTTTAAGTTTTGGACATCACCAGGGTTAAGAAAATAGAACAATTAATCATTATAGCATTGATTCCAATTTAATCTTTCTGATATAATTTGATTATCCCTAAATAATTTTTAAAAATAATTTTATGTATTTTGTTTTAAAAAAATAGTCATGTCTCACTCAATTACGGTTATCTATTATTCAAATTTATTTTAAAATTAATATTTAGGTTATACAAGATGACTTAAATGATCCTTTTTAAGTTTTGGACATAACCAGGGTTAAGAAAATAGAACAATTAATCATTATAGCATTGTCCGATTTGATTCCAATTTCATCTTTGAAGTTCATTTGATGGACTGTAAATTATTTTTAAAATTTTTCTTATGAATTGTTTTTTAAAAAAATAATTATATCTCACTCTATTACTGATATCTATTATTCGAATATAATTTAAATTTACTATTTCGCATATACAAGATAACCAAATGATGTTTTTTGCGGTTTGAACACAACCAAAGTTAAGAAAATGTAATAACTAATAGGGTTGGCGATTGTTTCGATTTAATTTTAATTCAATTTTTAGATATAATTTAATTAACCCTAAATAATTTTTAAAAATAATTTTATGTATTTTGTTTTAAAAAAATAGTCATGTCTCACTCAATTACGGTTATCTATTATTCAAATTTATTTTATAATTAATATTTAGGTTATACAAGATGACTCAAATGATCCTTTTTAAGTTTTGGACATAACCAGGGTTAAGAAAATTGAACAATTAATAATTATTACATTGTCCGATTTGATTTCAATTTATTTTTTGAAGTTCATTTGATGTATTGTAAATTATTTTAAAAACTTTTCTTATGAATTGTTTTTTAAAAAAATAATTATATCTCACTCTATTACTGTTATCTATTATTTGAATAGAATTTAAATTTACTATTTCGCATTTACAAGATAGCCAAATGATGTTTTTTACGGTTTGAACACAACCAGAATTATGAAAATATAATAACTGATAGCGTTAAAGACTGTTCCGATTTAATTTTAATTTAATTTTTAGATATAATTTCATTAACCCTAAATGATTTTTAAAAATATTTTGATATATTGTGTTTAAAAAAAATAGTCTTATCTCACTCAATCACGGTTATCTATTAATCAAATTTATTTTAAAATTAATATTTAGGTTATACAAGAATACTCAAATGATCCTTTTTAAGTTTTGGACATAACCAGGGTTAAGAAAATAGAACAGTTAATCGTTATTGCATTGTCCGATTTGATTCCAATTTAATTTTTGAAGTTCATTTGATGTACTGTAAATTACTTTTAAAATTTTTCTTATGAATTGTTTTTTAAAAAAATAATTATATCTCACTTTTAATCTACTGTTATCTATTATTCGAATAGAATTTAAATTTACTATTTCGCATTTACAAGTTAGCCAAATGATGTTTTTTACGATTTGAACACAACCAGAATTAAGAAAATATAATAACTGATGGCGTTAAAGACTGTTCCGTTTTAATTTTAATCTAATTTTTATATATAATTTAATTAACCCTAAATGACTTTTAAAAATATTTTGATGTATTGTGTTAAAAAAAAATAGTCATATATCACTCAATTACGGTTATCTATTATTCAAAGTTATTTTAAAATTAATATTTAGGTTATACAAGATGACTCAAATGATCCTTTTTAAGTTTTGGACATAAGCAGGGTTAAGAAAATAGAACAATTAATCATTATAGCATTGTCCGATTTGATTTCAATTTCCTCTTTGAAGTTCATTTGATGGACTAAATTATTTTTAAAATTTTTCATATGAATTGTTTTTTAAAAAAATAATTATATCTCACTCTATTACTAATATCTATTATTCGAATATAATTTAAATTTACTATTTCGCATATACAAGATAGCCAAATGATATTTTTGCTGTTTGAACACAACCAGAGTTAAGAAAATGTAATAACTAATAGGGTTGGCGATTGTTCCGATTTAATTTTAATTCAATTTTTGATATAATTTGATTAACCCTAAATAATTTTTAAAAATAATTTTATGAATTATGTTTTAAAAAAATAGTCATATCTCACTCAATTACGGTAATCTATTATTCAAATTTATTTTAAAATTAATATTTAGGTTATACAAGATGACTCAAATGATCCTTTTTAAGTTTTGGACATAACCAGGGTTAAGAAAATAGAACAATTAATCATTATAGCATTGTCCGATTTGATTCCAATTTCATCTTTGAAGTTCATTTGATGGACTGTAAATTATTTTTAAAATTTTTCTTATGAATTGTTTTTTAAAAAAATAATTATATCTCACTCTATTACTGATATCTATTATTCGAATATAATTTAAATTTACTATTTCGCATATACAAGATAGCCAAATGATGTTTTTTACGGTTTGAACACAACCAGAATTAAGAAAATATAATAACTCTTCGCATTAACGATTGTTCCGATTTAATTTTAATTTAATTTTTATATATAACTTAATTAACCCTAAATGATTTTTAAAAATATTTTGATATTTGATATTTTTTTGATATTTTGATAATTTTGATATTTGTTATCTATTATTCAAATTTATTTTAAAATTAATATTTAGGTTATACAAGATGACTCAAATGATCCTTTTTAAGTTTTGGACATAACCAGGGTTAAGAAAATAGAACAATTAATCATTATAGCATTGTCCGATTTGATTCCAATTTCATCTTTGAAGTTCATTTGATGGACTGTAAATTATTTTTAAAATTTTCCTTATGAATTGTTTTTTAAAAAAATAATTATATCTCACTCTATTACTGATATCTATTATACGAATATAATTTAAATTTACTATTTCGCATATACAAAATAGCCAAATGATGTTTTTTGCGGTTTGAACACAACCAGAGTTAAGAAAATGTAATAACTAATAGGGTTGGCGATTGTTCCGATTTAATTTTAGTTCAATTTTTAGATATAATTTGATTATCCCTAAATAATTTTTGAAAATAATTTTATGTATTTTGTTTTAAAAAAATAGTCATGTCTCACTCAATTACGCTTATCTATTATTCAAATTTATTTTAAAATTAATATTTAGGTTATACAAGATGACTCAAATGATCCTTTTTAAGTTTTGGACATAACCAGGGTTAAGAAAATAGAACAATTAATCATTATAGCATTGTCCGATTTGATTTCAATTTCATCTTTGAAGTTCATTTGATGGACTGTACATTATTTTTAAAATTTTTCTTATGAATTGTTTTTTAAAAAAATAATTATATCTCACTCTATTACTGATATCTATTATTCGAATATAATTTAAATTTACTATTTCGCATATACAAGATAGCCAAATGATGTTTTTTGCGGTTTGAACACAACCAGAGTTAAGAAAATGTAATAACTAATAGGGTTGGCGATTGTTCCGATTTAATTTTAATTCAATTTTTAGATATAATTTGATTAACCCTAAATAATTTTTAAAAATAATTTTATGTATTTTGTTTTAAAAAAATAGTCACGTCTTACTCAATTACGGTTATCTATTATTTAAATTTGTTTTAAAATTAATATTTAGGTTATACAAGATGACTCAAATGATCCTTTTTAAGTTTTGGACCTAACCAGGGTTAAGAAAATATAACAATTAATCATTATAGCATTGATTCCAATTTAATCTTTGAAGTTCATTTGATGTACTGTAAATTATTTTTAAAATTTTTCTTATGAATTGTTTTTTTAAAAAAATAATTATATCTCACTCTATTAACTCTCACGAGATGTGTAATATAATTTAAATTTACTATTTCGCATATACAAGATAGCCAAATGATGTTTTTTGCGGTTTGAACACAACCAGAATTAAGAAAATATAATAACTCTTCGCGTTAACGATTGTTCCGATTTAATTTTAATTTAATTTTTAGATATAATTTGATTAACCCTAAATGATTTTTAAAAATATTTTGATGTATTGTGTTTAAAGAAAAAAATCATCTCACTCAATTACGGTTATCTATTATTCAAATTTATTTTAAAAATAATATTTAGGTTATACAAGATGACTCAAATGATCCTTTTTAAGTTTTGGACATAACCAGTATTAAGAAAATAGAACAATTAATCATTATAGCATTGTCCGATTTGATTCCAATTTAATCTTTGAAGTTCATTTGATGGACTGCAAATTGTTTTTAAAATTTATCTTATGAATTGTTTTTAAAAAAAATAATTATATCTCACTCTATAACTAATATTTATTATTCGAATATAATTTAAATTTACTATTTCGCATATACAAGATAGCCAAATGATGTTTTGTGCGGTTTGAACACAGCCAGAGTTAAGAAAATGTAATAAATAATAGGGTTGGCGATTGTTCCGATTAATTTTAATTCAATTTTTTGATATAATTTAATTAACCCTAAATAATTTTTTAAAATAATTTTATGTATTATGTTTTAAAAAAATAGTCATATCTCACTCAATTACGGTTATCTATTATTCAAATTTATTTTAAAATTAATATTTAGGTTATACAAGATGACTCAATTGATGCTTTTTAAGTTTTGGTCATAACCAGGGTTAAGAAAATAGAACAATTAATCATTATAGCATTGTCCGATTTGATTCCAATTTAATTTTTAAAGTTTATTTGATGTATTGTAAATTACTTTTAAATTTTTTCTTATGAATTGTTTTTAAAAAAAATAATTATATCTCACTCTATTACTGTTATTTATTATTCGAATATAATTTACATTTACTATTTCCCATATACAAGAAAGCCAAATGATGTTTTTTACGGTTTGAACACAACCAGAGTTAAGAAAATGTAATAACTAGTAGCGTTGGCGATTGTTCCGATTTAATTTTAATTCAATTTCTATATATAATTTGATTAACCCTAAATGATTTTTAAAATTATTTTGATATATTGTGTTTAAAAAAAATAGTCATGTCTCACTCAATTACGGTTATCTATAATTCAAATTTATTTTAAAATTAATATTTAGGTTATACAAGATGACTCAAATGATCCTTTTTAAGTTTTGGACATAACCAGGGTTAAGAAAATAGAACAATTAATCTTTATAGAATTGTCCGTTTTGATTCCAATTTCATCTTTGAAGTTCATTTGATGGACTGTAAATTATTTTTAAAATTTTTCTTATGAATTGTTTTTTAAAAAAATAATTATATCTCACTCTATTACTGATATCTATTATTCGAATATAATTTAAATTTACTATTTCGCATATACAAGATAGCCAAATGATGTTTTTTATGGTTTGAACACAACCAGAATTAAAAAAATATAATAACTTTTCGCATTAACGATTGTTCCGATTTAATTTTAATTTAATTTTTATATATAACTTAATTAACCCTAAATGATTTTTAAAAATATTTTGATATATTATGTTTAAAAAAATAGTCATATCTCACTCAATTACGGTTATCTATTATTCAAATTTATTTTAAAATTAATATTTAGGTTATACAAGATGACTCAAATGATCCTTTTTAAGTTTTGGACATAACCAGGGTTAAGAAAATAGAACAATTAATCATTATTACATTGTCCGATTTGATTCCAATTTATTTTTTGAAGTTCATTTCATGTATTGTAAATTATTTTAAAAACTTTTCTTATGAATTGTTTTTTAAAAAAATAATTATGTCTCACTCTATTACTGTTATCTATTATTCGAATAGAATTTAAATTTACTATTTTGCAGTTACAAGATAGCCAAATGATGTTTTTTACGGTTTGAACACAACCAGAATTAAGAAAATATAATAACTGATAGCGTTAAAGACTGTTCCGTTTTAATTTTAATTTAATTTTTATATATAATTTGATTAACCCTAAATGACTTTTAAAAATATTTTGATGTATTGTGTTTAAAAAAAATAGTCATATCTCACTCAATTACGGTTATCTATTATTCAAATTTATTTTAAAATTAATATTTAGGTTATACAAGATGACTCAAATGATCCTTTTTAAGTTTTGGACATAACGAGGGTTAAGAAAATAGAACAATTAATCATTATAGATAGCATTGTCCGATTTGATTCCAATTTCATCTTTGAAGTTCATTTGATGGACTGTAAATTATTTTTGAAATTTTTGTTATGAATTGTTTTTAAAAAAAATACTTATATCTCACTCTATTACTGATATCTATTATTCGAATATAATTTAAATTTACTATTTCGCATATACAAGATAGCGAAATGATGTTTTTTACGGTTTGAACACCACCAGAATTAAGAAAATATAATAACTCTTCGCATTAACGATTGTTCCGATTTAATTTTAATTTAATTTTTAGATATAATTTGATTAAGCCTAAATGATTTTTAAAAATATTTTGATGTATTGTGGATAAAGAAAAAAGTCATCTCACTCAATTACGGTTATCTATTATTCAAATTTATTTTAAAATTAATATTTAGGTTATACAAGATGACTCAAATGATCCTTTTTAAGTTTTGGACATAACCAGGGTTAAGAAAATAGAACAATTAATTATAGCATTGTCCGATTTGATTCCAATTTCATCTTTGAAGTTCATTTGATGGACTGTAAATTATTTTTAAAATTTTTCTTATGAATTGTTTTTTAAAAAAATAATTATATCTCACTCTATTACTGATATCTATTATTCGAATATAATTTAAATTTACTATTTCGCATATACAAGATAGCCAAATGATGTTTGGTTTTAAACGGTTTGAACACAACCAGAATTAAGAAAATATAATAACTTTTCGCATTAACGATTGTTCCGATTTAATTTTAATTTAATTTTTATATATAACTTAATTAACCCTAAATGATTTTTAAAAATATTTTGATATATTGTGTTTAAAAAAAATTGTCATATCTCACTCAATTACGGTTATCTATTATTCAAATTTATTTTAAAATTAATATTTAGGTTATACAAGATGACTCAAATGATCCTTTTTAAGTTTTGGACATAACCAGGGTTAAGAAAATAGAACAATTAATCATTATAGCATTGTCCGATTTGATTCCAATTTCATCTTTGAAGTTCATTTGATGGTCTGTAAATTATTTTTAAAATTTTTCTTTTGAATTGTTTTTCAAAAAAATAATTATATCTCACTCTATTACTGATATCTATAATTCGAATATAATTTAAATTTACTATTTCGCATATACAAGATAGCCAAATGATGTTTTTTGCGGTTTGAACACAACCAGAGTTAAGAAAATGTAATAACTAATAGGGTTGGCGATTGTTCCGATTTAATTTTAATTCAATTTTTAGATATAATTTGATTAACCCTAAATAATTTTTAAAAATATTTTGATGTATTGTGTTTAAAAAAAATAGTCATATCTCACTCAATTACGGTTATCTATTATTCAAATTTATTTTAAAATTAATATTTAGGTTATACAAGATGACTCAAATGATCCTTTTTAAGTTTTGGACATAACCAGGATTAAGAAAATAGAACAATTAATCATTATAGCATTGTCCGATTTGATTCCAATTTAATCTTTGAAGTTCATTTGATGGACTGCAAATTATTTTTAAAATTTATCTCATGAATTGTTTTTTAAAAAAATAATTATATCTCACTCTATAACTAATATTTATTATTCGAATATAATTTAAATTTACTATTTCGCATATACAAGATAGCCAAATGATGTTTTGTGCGGTTTGAACACAACCAGAGTTAAGAAAATGTAATAACTCTTCGCGTTAACGATTGTTCCGATTTAATTTTAATTTAATTTTTAGACATAATTTGATTAACCCTAAATGATTTTTAAAAATAATTTTATGTATTATGTTTTAAAAAAATAGTCATATCTCACTCAATTACGGTTATCTATTATTCAAATTCAATTTAAAATTAATATTTAGGTTATACAAGATGACTCAATAGATGCTTTTTAAGTTTTGGTCATAACCAGGGTTTAGAAAATAGAACAATTAATCATTATAGCATTGTCCGATTTGATTCCAATTTAATTTTTGAAGTTCATTTGATGTACTGTAAATTATTTTTAAAATTTTTCTTATGAATTGTTTTTAAAAAAAATAATTATATCTCACTCTATTACTGTTATCTGTTATTTGAATAGAATTTAAATTTACTATTTTGCATTTACAAGATAGCCAAATGATGTTTTTTACAGTTTGAACACTACCAGAATTAGGAAAATATAATAACTAAAAAAATAGAACAATTAATCATTATAGCATTGATTCCAATTTAATCTTTTTGATATAATTTGATTATCCCTAAATAGTTTTTAAAAATAATTTTATGTATTTTGTTTTAAAAAAATAGTCATGTCTCACTCAATTACGGTTATCTATTATTCAAATTTATTTTAAAATTAACATTTAGGTTATACAAGATGACTCAAATGATCCTTTTTAAGTTTTGGACATAACCAGGGTTAAGAAAATAGAACAATTAATCATTATAGCATTGTCCGATTTGATTCCAATTTCATCTTTGAAGTTCATTTCATGGACTGTAAATTATTTTTAAAATTTTTCTTATGAATTGTTTTTTAAAAAAATAATTATATCTCACTCTATTACTGATATCTATTATTCGAATATAATTTAAATTTACTATTTCGCATATACAAGATAGCCAAATGATGTTTTTTGCGGTTTGAACACAACCAGAGTTAAGAAAATGTAATAACTAATAGGGTTGGCGATTGTTCCGATTTAATTTTAATTTAATTTTTAGATATAATTTAATTAACCCTAAAAAATTTTTAAAAATAATTTTATGTATTTTGTTTTAAAAAAATAGTCATGTCTGACTCAATTACGGTTATCTATTATTTAAATTTATTTTATAATTAATATTTAGGTTATACAAGATGACTCAAATGATCCTTTTTAAGTTTTTTACATAACCAGGGTTAAGAAAATTGAACAATTAATAATTATTACATTGTCCGATTTGATTCCAATTTATTTTTTGAAGTTCATTTGATGTATTGTAAATTATTTTAAAAACTTTTCTTATGAATTGTTTTTAAAAAAAATAATTATATCTCACTCTATTACTGTTATCTATTATTCGAATAGAATTTAAATTTACTATTTCGCATTTACAAGATAGCCAAATGATGTTTTTTACGGTTTGAACACAACCAGAATTATGAAAATATAATAACTGATAGGGTTAAAGACTGTTCCGTTTTAATTTTAATTTAATTTTTATATATAATTTGATTAACCCTAAATGACTTTTAAAAATATTTTGATGTATTGTGTTTAAAAAAAATAGTCATGTCTGACTCAATTACGGTTATCTATTATTTAAATTTATTTTATAATTAATATTTAGGTTATACAAGATGACTCAAATGATCCTTTTTAAGTTTTTTACATAACCAGGGTTAAGAAAATTGAACAATTAATAATTATTACATTGTCCGATTTGATTCCAATTTATTTTTTGAAGTTCATTTGATGTATTGTAAATTATTTTAAAAACTTTTCTTATGAATTGTTTTTAAAAAAAATAATTATATCTCACTCTATTACTGTTATTTATTATTCGAATATAATTTACATTTACTATTTCCCATATACAAGAAAGCCAAATGATGTTTTTTACGGTTTGAACACAACCAGAGTTAAGAAAATGTAATAACTAGTAGCGTTGGCGATTGTTCCGATTTAATTTTAATTCAATTTCTATATATAATTTGATTAACCCTAAATGATTTTTAAAATTATTTTGATATATTGTGTTTAAAAAAAATAGTCATGTCTCACTCAATTACGGTTATCTATAATTCAAATTTATTTTAAAATTAATATTTAGGTTATACAAGATGACTCAAATGATCCTTTTTAAGTTTTGGACATAACCAGGGTTAAGAAAATAGAACAATTAATCTTTATAGCATTGTCCGATTTGATTCCAATTTCATCTTTGAAGTTCATTTGATGGACTGTAAATTATTTTTAAAATTTTTCTTATGAATTGTTTTTAAAAAAAATAATTATATCTCACTCTATTACTGATATCTATTATTCGAATATAATTTAAATTTACTATTTCGCATATACAAGATAGCCAAATGATGTTTTTTATGGTTTGAACACAACCAGAATTAAAAAAATATAATAACTTTTCGCATTAACGATTGTTCCGATTTAATTTTAATTTAATTTTTATATATAACTTAATTAACCCTAAATGATTTTTAAAAATATTTTGATATATTATGTTTAAAAAAATAGTCATATCTCACTCAATTACGGTTATCTATTATTCAAATTTATTTTAAAATTAATATTTAGGTTATACAAGATGACTCAAATGATCCTTTTTAAGTTTTGGACATAACCAGGGTTAAGAAAATAGAACAATTAATCATTATTACATTGTCCGATTTGATTCCAATTTATTTTTTGAAGTTCATTTCATGTATTGTAAATTATTTTAAAAACTTTTCTTATGAATTGTTTTTTAAAAAAAATAATTATATCTCACTCTATTACTGTTATCTATTATTCGAATAGAATTTAAATTTACTATTTTGCAGTTACAAGATAGCCAAATGATGTTTTTTACGGTTTGAACACAACCAGAATTAAGAAAAAATAATAACTGATAGCGTTAAAGACTGTTCCGTTTTAATTTTAATTTAATTTTTATATATAATTTGATTAACCCTAAATGACTTTTAAAAATATTTTGATGTATTGTGTTTAAAAAAAATAGTCATATCTCACTCAATTACGGTTATCTATTATTCAAATTTATTTTAAAATTAATATTTAGGTTATACAAGATGACTCAAATGATCCTTTTTAAGTTTTAGACATAACGAGGGTTAAGAAAATAGAACAATTAATCATTATAGATAGCATTGTCCGATTTGATTCCAATTTCATCTTTGAAGTTCATTTGATGGACTGTAAATTATTTTTGAAAATTTTCTTATGAATTGTTTTTAAAAAAAATACTTATATCTCACTCTATTACTGATATCTATTATTCGAATATAATTTAAATTTACTATTTCGCATATACAAGATAGCCAAATGATGTTTTTTACGGTTTGAACACCACCAGAATTAAGAAAATATAATAACTCTTCGCATTAACGATTGTTCCGATTTAATTTTAATTTAATTTTTAGATATAATTTGATTAACCCTAAATGATTTTTAAAAATATTTTGATGTATTGTGTTTAAAGAAAAAAGTCATCTCACTCAATTACGGTTATCTATTATTCAAATTTATTTTAAAATTAATATTTAGGTTATACAAGATGACTCAAATGATCCTTTTTAAGTTTTGGACATAACGAGGGTTAAGAAAATAGAACAATTAATCATTATAGATAGCATTGTCCGATTTGATTCCAATTTCATCTTTGAAGTTCATTTGATGGACTAAATTATTTTTGAAATTTTTCTTATGAATTGTTTTTAAAAAAAATACTTATATCTCACTCTATTACTGATATCTATTATTCGAATATAATTTAAATTTACTATTTCGCATATACAAGATAGCCAAATGATGTTTTTTACGGTTTGAACACAACCAGAGTTAAGAAAATATAATAACTCTTCGCGTTAACGATTGTTCCGATTTAATTTTAATCTAATTTTTAGATATAATTTGATTAACCCTAAATGATTTTTAAAAATATTTTGATGTATTGTGTTTAAAGAAAAAAGTCATCTCACTCAATTACGGTTGTCTATTATTCAAATTTATTTTAAAATTAATATTTAGGTTATACAAGATGACTCAAATGATCCTTTTTAAGTTTTGGACATAACCAGGATTAAGAAAATAGAACAATTAATCATTATAGCATTTTCCGATTTGATTCCAATTTAATCTTTGAAGTTCATTTGATGGACTGCAAATTATTTTTAAAATTTATCTTTTGAATTGTTTTTTAAAAAAATAATTATATCTCACTCTATAACTAATATTTATTATTCGAATATAATTTAAATTTACTGTTTCGCATATACAAGATAGCCAAATGATGTTTTGTGCGGTTTGAACACAGCCAGAGTTAAGAAAATGTAATAAATAATAGGGTTGGCGATTGTTCCGATTTAATTTTAATTCCTTTTTTTAATTTTAATTCAATTGTAAATTATTTTTAAAATTTTTCTTATGAATTGTTTTTAAAAAAAATAATTATATCTCACTCTATTACTGATATCTATTATTCGAATATAATTTAAACTTACTATTTCGCATATACAAGATAGCCAAATGATGTTTTTTGCGGTTTGAACACAACCAGAGTTAAGAAAATGTAATAACTAATAGGGTTGGCGATTGTTCCGATTTAATTTTAATTCAATTTTTAGATATAATTTGATTAACCCTAAATAAATTTTAAATATAATTTTATGTATTTTGTTTTAAAAAAATAGTCATGTCTCACTCAATTACGGTTATCTATTATTCAAATTTATTTTAAAATTAATATTTAGGTTATACAAGATGACTCAAATGATCCTTTTTAAGTTTCGGACATAACCAGGGTTAGGAAAATAGAACAATTAATCATTATAGCATTGATTCCAATTTACTCTTTTTGATATAATTTGATTAACCCTAAATAATTTTTTAAAATAATTTTATGTATTATGTTTTAAAAAAATAGTCATATCTCACTCAATTACGGTTATCTATTATTCAAATTTATTTTAAAATTAATATTTAGGTTATACAAGATGACTCAATTGATGCTTTTTAAGTTTTGGTCATAACCAGGGTTAAGAAAATAGAACAATTAATCATTATAGCATTGTCCGATTTGATTCCAATTTAATTTTTGAAGTTTATTTGATGTATTGTAAATTATTTTTAAAATTTTTCTTATGAATTGTTTTTAAAAAAAAATAATTATATCTCACTCTATTACTGTTATTTATTATTCGAATATAATTTACATTTACTATTTCCCATATACAAGAAAGCCAAATGATGTTTTTTACGGTTTGAACACAACCAGAGTTAAGAAAATGTAATAACTAGTAGCGTTGGCGATTGTTCCGATTTAATTTTAATTCAATTTCTATATATAATTTGATTAACCCTAAATGATTTTTAAAAATATTTTGATATATTGTGTTTAAAAAAAATAGTCATGTCTCACTCAATTACGGTTATCTATTATTCAAATTTATTTTAAAATTAATATTTAGGTTATACAAGATGACTCAGATGATCCTTTTTAAGTTTTGGACATCACCAGGGTTAAGAAAATAGAACAATTAATCATTATAGCATTGATTCCAATTTAATCTTTTTGATATAATTTGATTATCCCTAAATAATTTTTAAAAATAATTTTATGTATTTTGTTTTAAAAAAATAGTCATGTCTCACTCAATTACGGTTATCTATTATTCAAATTTATTTTAAAATTAATATTTAGGTTATACAAGATGACTCAAATGATCCTTTTTAAGTTTTGGACATAACCAGGGTTAAGAAAATAGAACAATTAATCATTATAGCATTGTCCGATTTGATTCCAATTTCATCTTTGAAGTTCATTTGATGGACTGTAAATTATTTTTAAAATTTTTCTTATGAATTGTTTTTTAAAAAAATAATTATATCTTACTCTATTACTGATATCTATTATTCGAATATAATTTAAATTTACTATTTCGCATATACAAGATAGCCAAATGTTGTTTTTTGCGGTTTGAACACAACCAGATTTAAGAAAATATAATAACTAGTAGTTCTTATGAATTGTTTTTTAAAAAAATAATTATATCTCACTCTATTATACTGTTATTTATAATTCGAATATAATTTACATTTACTATTTCGCATATACAAGATAGCCAAATAATGTTTTTTACGGTTTGAACACAACCAGAATTAAAAAAATATAATAACTCTTTGCATTCACGATTGTTCCGATTTAATTTGAATTTAGTTTTTAGATATAATTTGATTAACCCTAAATGATTTTTAAAAATATTTTGATATATTGTGTTTAAAAAAAATAGTCATGTCTCACTCAATTACGGTTATCTATTGTTCAAATTTATTTTAAAATTAATATTTAGGTTATACAAGATGACTCAAATGATCCTTTTTAAGTTTTGGACATAACCAGGGTTAAGAAAATAGAACAATTAATCATTGTAGCATTGTCCGATTTGATTCCAATTTCATCTTTGAAGTTCATTTGATGTACTGTAAATTATTTTTAAAATTTTTCTTATGAATTGTTTTTTAAAAATTAATTATATCTCACTCTATTATACTGTTATTTATAATTCGAATATAATTTACATTTACTATTTCGCATATACAATATAGCCAAATGATGTTTTTTACGGTTTGAACACAACCAGAATTAAGAAAATATAATAACTAATAGCTTTAACGATTGTTCCGATTTAATTTTAATTCAATTTTTTGATATAATTTGGTTAACCCTAAATGATTTTTAAAAATAGTTGTATGTATTATGTTTTAAAAAAATAGTCATATCTCACTCAATTACGGATATCTATTATTCAAATTTATTTTAAAATTTTAAAACATTATAGCATTGTCCGATTTGATTCCAATGTCATCTTTGAGGTTCATTTGATGTACTGTAAATTATTTTTAAAATTTTTCTTATGAATTGTTTTTAAAAAAAATAACCATATCTCACTCTATTACTGTTATCTATTATTCGAATATAATTTAAATTTACTATTTCGCATATACAAGATAGCCAAATGATGTTTTTTACGGTTTGAACACAACCAGAGTTAAGAAAATATAATAACTCTTCGCGTTATCGATTGTTCCGATTTAATTTTAATTTAATTTTTAGATATAATTTGATTAACCCTAAATGATTTTTAAAAATATTTTGATATATTGTGTTTAAAAAAAATAGTCATATCTCACTTAATTACGGTTATCTATTATTCAAATTTATTTTAAAATTAATATTTAGGTTATACAAGATGACTCAAATGATCCTTTTTAAGTTTTGGACATAACCAGAGTTAAGAAAATAGAACAATTAATCATTACTACATTGTCCGATTTGATTCCAATTTAATCTTTGAAGTTCATTTGATGTACTGTAAATTATTTTTAAAATTTTTCTTATGAATTGTTTTTTAAAAAAATAATTATATCTCACTCTATTACTGATATCTATTATTCGAATATAATTTAAATTTACTATTTCGCATATATAAAATAGTTAAATGATGTTTTTTGCTGTTTGAACACAACCAGACTTAAGAAAATGTAATAACTAATAGAGTTGGCGATTGTTCCGATTTAATTTTAATTAAATTTTTAGAAATAATTTGATTAACCCTAAATAATTTTTAAAAATAATTTTATGTATTATGTTTTAAAAAAATAGTCATATCTCACTCAATTACTGTTATCTATTGTTCAAATTTATTTTAAAATTAATATTTAGGTTATACAAGATGACTCAAATGATCCTTTTTAAGTTTTGGACATAACCAGGGTTAAGAAAATAGAACAATTAATCATTATAGCATTGTCCGGTTTGATTCCAATTTCATCTTTGAAGTTCATTTGATGTACTGTAAATTATTTTTAAAATTTTTCTTATGAATTGTTTTTTAAAAAATAATTATATCTCACTCTGATATACTGTTATTTATAATTCGAATATAATTTACATTTACTATTTCGCATATACAATATAGCCAAATGATGTTTTTTACGGTTTGAACACAACCAGAATTAAGAAAATATAATAACTAATAGCTTTAACGATTGTTCCGATTTAATATTAGTTCAATTTTTAGATATAATTTAATTATCCCTAAATAATTTTTAAAAATAATTTTATGTATTTTGTTTTAAAAATATAGTCATGTCTCACTCAATTACGGTTATCTATTATTCAAATTTATTTTAAAATTAATATTTAGGTTATAGAAGATGACTCAAATGATCCTTTTTAAGTTTTGGACATAACCAGGGTTAAGAAAATAGAACAATTAATCATTATAGCATTGTCCGATTTGATTCCAATTTCATCTTTGAAGTTCATTTGATGGACTGTAAATTATTTTTAAAATTTTTCTTATGAATTGTTTTTCAAAAAAATAATTATATCTCACTGTATTACTGATATCTATAATTCGAATATAATTTAAATTTACTATTTCGCATATACAAGATAGCCAAATGATGTTTTTTGCGGTTTGAACACAACCAGAGTTAAGAAAATGTAATAACTAATAGGGTTGGCGATTGTTCCGATTTAATTTTAATTTAATTTTTAGATATAATTTGATTAACCCTAAATAATTTTTAAAAATAATTTTATGCATTTTGTTTTAAAAAAATAGTCATGTCTTACTCAATTACGGTTATCTATTATTTAAATTTGTTTTAAAATTAATATTTAGGTTATACAAGATGACTCAAATGATCCTTTTTAAGTTTTGGACATAACCAGGGTTAAGAAAATAGAACAATTAATCATTATAGCATTGTCCGATTTGATTCCAATTTCATCTTTGAAGTTCATTTGATGGACTGTAAATTATTTTTAAAATTTTTCTTATGAATTGTTTTTCAAAAAAATAATTATATCTCACTGTATTACTGATATCTATAATTCGAATATAATTTAAATTTACTATTTCGCATTTACAAGATAGCCAAATGATGTTTTTTGCGGTTTGAACACAACCAGAGTTAAGAAAATGTAATAACTAATAGGGTTGGCGATTGTTCCGATTTAATTTTAATTTAATTTTTAGATATAATTTGATTAACCCTAAATGATTTTTAAAAATATTTTGATATATTGTGTTTAAAAAAAATAGTCATATCTCACTTAATTACGGTTATCTATTGTTCAAATTTATTTTAAAATTAATATTTAGGTTATACAAGATGACTCAAATGATCCTTTTTAAGTTTTGGACATAACCAGGGTTAAGAAAATAGAACAATTAATCATTGTAGCATTGTCCGATTTGATTCCAATTTCATCTTTGAAGTTCATTTGATGGACTGTAAATTATTTTTGAAAATTTTCTTATGAATTGTTTTTAAAAAAAATACTTATATCTCACTCTATTACTGATATCTATTATTCGAATATAATTTAAATTTACTATTTCGCATATACAAGATAGCGAAATGATGTTTTTTACGGTTTGAACACCACCAGAATTAAGAAAATATAATAACTCTTCGCATTAACGATTGTTCCGATTTAATTTTAATTTAATTTTTAGATATAATTTGATTAACCCTAAATGATTTTTAAAAATATTTTGATGTATTGTGGATAAAGAAAAAAGTCATCTCACTCAATTACGGTTATCTATTATTCAAATTTATTTTAAAATTAATATTTAGGTTATACAAGATGACTCAAATGATCCTTTTTAAGTTTTGGACATAACCAGGGTTAAGAAAATAGAACAATTAATTATAGCATTGTCCGATTTGATTCCAATTTCATCTTTGAAGTTCATTTGAGGGACTGTAAATTATTTTTAAAATTTTTCTTATGAATTGTTTTTTAAAAAAATAATTATATCTCACTCTATTACTGATATCTATTATTCGAATATAATTTAAATTTACTATTTCGCATATACAAGATAGCCAAATGATGTTTGGTTTTAAACGGTTTGAACACAACCAGAATTAAGAAAATATAATAACTTTTCGCATTAACGATTGTTCCGATTTAATTTTAATTTAATTTTTATATATAACTTAATTAACCCTAAATGATTTTTAAAAATATTTTGATATATTGTGTTTAAAAAAAATTGTCATATCTCACTCAATTACGGTTATCTATTATTCAAATTTATTTTAAAATTAATATTTAGGTTATACAAGATGACTCAAATGATCCTTTTTAAGTTTTGGACATAACCAGGGTTAAGAAAATAGAACAATTAATCATTATAGCATTGTCCGATTTGATTCCAATTTCATCTTTGAAGTTCATTTGATGGTCTGTAAATTATTTTTAAAATTTTTCTTTTGAATTGTTTTTCAAAAAAATAATTATATCTCACTCTATTACTGATATCTATAATTCGAATATAATTTAAATTTACTATTTCGCATATACAAGATAGCCAAATGATGTTTTTTGCGGTTTGAACACAACCAGAGTTAAGAAAATGTAATAATAGGGTTGGCGATTGTTCCGATTTAATTTTAATTCAATTTTTAGATATAATTTGATTAACCCTAAATAATTTTTAAAAATATTTTGATGTATTGTGTTTAAAAAAAATAGTCATATCTCACTCAATTACGGTTATCTATTATTCAAATTTATTTTAAAATTAATATTTAGGTTATACAAGATGACTCAAATGATCCTTTTTAAGTTTTGGACATAACCAGGATTAAGAAAATAGAACAATTAATCATTATAGCATTGTCCGATTTGATTCCAATTTAATCTTTGAAGTTCATTTGATGGACTGCAAATTATTTTTAAAATTTATCTCATGAATTGTTTTTTAAAAAAATAATTATATCTCACTCTATAACTAATATTTATTATTCGAATATAATTTAAATTTACTATTTCGCATATACAAGATAGCCAAATGATGTTTTGTGCGGTTTGAACACAACCAGAGTTAAGAAAATGTAATAACTCTTCGCGTTAACGATTGTTCCGATTTAATTTTAATTTAATTTTTAGACATAATTTGATTAACCCTAAATGATTTTTAAAAATAATTTTATGTATTATGTTTTAAAAAAATAGTCATATCTCATTCAATTACGGTTATCTATTATTCAAATTCAATTTAAAATTAATATTTAGGTTATACAAGATGACTCAATAGATGCTTTTTAAGTTTTGGTCATAACCAGGGTTTAGAAAATAGAACAATTAATCATTATAGCATTGTCCGATTTGATTTGAATTTAATTTTTGAAGTTCATTTGATGTACTGTAAATTATTTTTAAAATTTTTCTTATGAATTGTTTTTAAAAAAAATAATTATATCTCACTCTATTACTGTTATCTGTTATTTGAATAGAATTTAAATTTACTATTTCGCATTTACAAGATAGCCAAATGATGTTTTTTACAGTTTGAACACTACCAGAATTAGGAAAATATAATAACTAAAAAAATAGAACAATTAATCATTATAGCATTGATTCCAATTTAATCTTTTTGATATAATTTGATTATCCCTAAATAGTTTTTAAAAATAATTTTATGTATTTTGTTTTAAAAAAATAGTCATGTCTCACTCAATTACGGTTATCTATTATTCAAATTTATTTTAAAATTAACATTTAGGTTATACAAGATGACTCAAATGATCCTTTTTAAGTTTTGGACATAACCAGGGTTAAGAAAATAGAACAATTAATCATTATAGCATTGTCCGATTTGATTCCAATTTCATCTTTGAAGTTCATTTCATGGACTGTAAATTATTTTTAAAATTTTTCTTATGAATTGTTTTTTAAAAAAATAATTATATCTCACTCTATTACTGATATCTATTATTCGAATATAATTTAAATTTACTATTTCGCATATACAAGATAGCCAAATGATGTTTTTTGCGGTTTGAACACAACCAGAGTTAAGAAAATGTAATAACTTATAGGGTTGGCGATTGTTCCGATTTAATTTTAATTTAATTTTTAGATATAATTTAATTAACCCTAAAAAATTTTTAAAAATAATTTTATGTATTTTGTTTTAAAAAAATAGTCATGTCTGACTCAATTACGGTTATCTATTATTTAAATTTATTTTATAATTAATATTTAGGTTATACAAGATGACTCAAATGATCCTTTTTAAGTTTTTTACATAACCAGGGTTAAGAAAATTGAACAATTAATAATTATTACATTGTCCGATTTGATTCCAATTTATTTTTTGAAGTTCATTTGATGTATTGTAAATTATTTTAAAAACTTTTCTTATGAATTGTTTTTAAAAAAAATAATTATATCTCACTCTATTACTGTTATCTATTATTCGAATAGAATTTAAATTTACTATTTCGCATTTACAAGATAGCCAAATGATGTTTTTTACGGTTTGAACACAACCAGAATTATGAAAATATAATAACTGATAGGGTTAAAGACTGTTCCGTTTTAATTTTAATTTAATTTTTATATATAATTTGATTAACCCTAAATGACTTTTAAAAATATTTTGATGTATTGTGTTTAAAAAAAATAGTCATGTCTGACTCAATTACGGTTATCTATTATTTAAATTTATTTTATAATTAATATTTAGGTTATACAAGATGACTCAAATGATCCTTTTTAAGTTTTTTACATAACCAGGGTTAAGAAAATTGAACAATTAATAATTATTACATTGTCCGATTTGATTCCAATTTATTTTTTGAAGTTCATTTGATGTATTGTAAATTATTTTAAAAACTTTTCTTATGAATTGTTTTTAAAAAAAATAATTATATCTCACTCTATTACTGTTATTTATTATTCGAATATAATTTACATTTACTATTTCCCATATACAAGAAAGCCAAATGATGTTTTTTACGGTTTGAACACAACCAGAGTTAAGAAAATGTAATAACTAGTAGCGTTGGCGATTGTTCCGATTTAATTTTAATTCAATTTCTATATATAATTTGATTAACCCTAAATGATTTTTAAAATTATTTTGATATATTGTGTTTAAAAAAAATAGTCATGTCTCACTCAATTACGGTTATCTATAATTCAAATTTATTTTAAAATTAATATTTAGGTTATACAAGATGACTCAAATGATCCTTTTTAAGTTTTGGACATAACCAGGGTTAAGAAAATAGAACAATTAATCTTTATAGCATTGTCCGATTTGATTCCAATTTCATCTTTGAAGTTCATTTGATGGACTGTAAATTATTTTTAAAATTTTTCTTATGAATTGTTTTTAAAAAAAATAATTATATCTCACTCTATTACTGATATCTATTATTCGAATATAATTTAAATTTACTATTTCGCATATACAAGATAGCCAAATGATGTTTTTTATGGTTTGAACACAACCAGAATTAAAAAAATATAATAACTTTTCGCATTAACGATTGTTCCGATTTAATTTTAATTTAATTTTTATATATAACTTAATTAACCCTAAATGATTTTTAAAAATATTTTGATATATTATGTTTAAAAAAATAGTCATATCTCACTCAATTACGGTTATCTATTATTCAAATTTATTTTAAAATTAATATTTAGGTTATACAAGATGACTCAAATGATCCTTTTTAAGTTTTGGACATAACCAGGGTTAAGAAAATAGAACAATTAATCATTATTACATTGTCCGATTTGATTCCAATTTATTTTTTGAAGTTCATTTCATGTATTGTAAATTATTTTAAAAACTTTTCTTATGAATTGTTTTTTAAAAAAAATAATTATATCTCACTCTATTACTGTTATCTATTATTCGAATAGAATTTAAATTTACTATTTTGCAGTTACAAGATAGCCAAATGATGTTTTTTACGGTTTGAACACAACCAGAATTAAGAAAAAATAATAACTGATAGCGTTAAAGACTGTTCCGTTTTAATTTTAATTTAATTTTTATATATAATTTGATTAACCCTAAATGACTTTTAAAAATATTTTGATGTATTGTGTTTAAAAAAAATAGTCATATCTCACTCAATTACGGTTATCTATTGTTCAAATTTATTTTAAAATTAATATTTAGGTTATACAAGATGACTCAAATGATCCTTTTTAAGTTTTAGACATAACGAGGGTTAAGAAAATAGAACAATTAATCATTATAGATAGCATTGTCCGATTTGATTCCAATTTCATCTTTGAAGTTCATTTGATGGACTGTAAATTATTTTTGAAAATTTTCTTATGAATTGTTTTTAAAAAAAATACTTATATCTCACTCTATTACTGATATCTATTATTCGAATATAATTTAAATTTACTATTTCGCATATACAAGATAGCCAAATGATGTTTTTTACGGTTTGAACACCACCAGAATTAAGAAAATATAATAACTCTTCGCATTAACGATTGTTCCGATTTAATTTTAATTTAATTTTTAGATATAATTTGATTAACCCTAAATGATTTTTAAAAATATTTTGATGTATTGTGTTTAAAGAAAAAAGTCATCTCACTCAATTACGGTTATCTATTATTCAAATTTATTTTAAAATTAATATTTAGGTTATACAAGATGACTCAAATGATCCTTTTTAAGTTTTGGACATAACGAGGGTTAAGAAAATAGAACAATTAATCATTATAGATAGCATTGTCCGATTTGATTCCAATTTCATCTTTGAAGTTCATTTGATGGACTAAATTATTTTTGAAATTTTTCTTATGAATTGTTTTTAAAAAAAATACTTATATCTCACTCTATTACTGATATCTATTATTCGAATATAATTTAAATTTACTATTTCGCATATACAAGATAGCCAAATGATGTTTTTTACGGTTTGAACACAACCAGAGTTAAGAAAATATAATAACTCTTCGCGTTAACGATTGTTCCGATTTAATTTTAATCTAATTTTTAGATATAATTTGATTAACCCTAAATGATTTTTAAAAATATTTTGATGTATTGTGTTTAAAGAAAAAAGTCATCTCACTCAATTACGGTTGTCTATTATTCAAATTTATTTTAAAATTAATATTTAGGTTATACAAGATGACTCAAATGATCCTTTTTAAGTTTTGGACATAACCAGGATTAAGAAAATAGAACAATTAATCATTATAGCATTTTCCGATTTGATTCCAATTTAATCTTTGAAGTTCATTTGATGGACTGCAAATTATTTTTAAAATTTATCTTTTGAATTGTTTTTTAAAAAAATAATTATATCTCACTCTATAACTAATATTTATTATTCGAATATAATTTAAATTTACTGTTTCGCATATACAAGATAGCCAAATGATGTTTTGTGCGGTTTGAACACAGCCAGAGTTAAGAAAATGTAATAAATAATAGGGTTGGCGATTGTTCCGATTTAATTTTAATTCCTTTTTTTAATTTTAATTCAATTGTAAATTATTTTTAAAATTTTTCTTATGAATTGTTTTTAAAAAAAATAATTATATCTCACTCTATTACTGATATCTATTATTCGAATATAATTTAAACTTACTATTTCGCATATACAAGATAGCCAAATGATGTTTTTTGCGGTTTGAACACAACCAGAGTTAAGAAAATGTAATAACTAATAGGGTTGGCGATTGTTCCGATTTAATTTTAATTCAATTTTTAGATATAATTTGATTAACCCTAAATAAATTTTAAATATAATTTTATGTATTTTGTTTTAAAAAAATAGTCATGTCTCACTCAATTACGGTTATCTATTATTCAAATTTATTTTAAAATTAATATTTAGGTTATACAAGATGACTCAAATGATCCTTTTTAAGTTTCGGACATAACCAGGGTTAGGAAAATAGAACAATTAATCATTATAGCATTGATTCCAATTTACTCTTTTTGATATAATTTGATTAACCCTAAATAATTTTTTAAAATAATTTTATGTATTATGTTTTAAAAAAATAGTCATATCTCACTCAATTACGGTTATCTATTATTCAAATTTATTTTAAAATTAATATTTAGGTTATACAAGATGACTCAATTGATGCTTTTTAAGTTTTGGTCATAACCAGGGTTAAGAAAATAGAACAATTAATCATTATAGCATTGTCCGATTTGATTCCAATTTAATTTTTGAAGTTTATTTGATGTATTGTAAATTATTTTTAAAATTTTTCTTATGAATTGTTTTTAAAAAAAAATAATTATATCTCACTCTATTACTGTTATTTATTATTCGAATATAATTTACATTTACTATTTCCCATATACAAGAAAGCCAAATGATGTTTTTTACGGTTTGAACACAACCAGAGTTAAGAAAATGTAATAACTAGTAGCGTTGGCGATTGTTCCGATTTAATTTTAATTCAATTTCTATATATAATTTGATTAACCCTAAATGATTTTTAAAAATATTTTGATATATTGTGTTTAAAAAAAATAGTCATGTCTCACTCAATTACGGTTATCTATTATTCAAATTTATTTTAAAATTAATATTTAGGTTATACAAGATGACTCAGATGATCCTTTTTAAGTTTTGGACATCACCAGGGTTAAGAAAATAGAACAATTAATCATTATAGCATTGATTCCAATTTAATCTTTTTGATATAATTTGATTATCCCTAAATAATTTTTAAAAATAATTTTATGTATTTTGTTTTAAAAAAATAGTCATGTCTCACTCAATTACGGTTATCTATTATTCAAATTTATTTTAAAATTAATATTTAGGTTATACAAGATGACTCAAATGATCCTTTTTAAGTTTTGGACATAACCAGGGTTAAGAAAATAGAACAATTAATCATTATAGCATTGTCCGATTTGATTCCAATTTCATCTTTGAAGTTCATTTGATGGACTGTAAATTATTTTTAAAATTTTTCTTATGAATTGTTTTTTAAAAAAATAATTATATCTTACTCTATTACTGATATCTATTATTCGAATATAATTTAAATTTACTATTTCGCATATACAAGATAGCCAAATGTTGTTTTTTGCGGTTTGAACACAACCAGATTTAAGAAAATATAATAACTAGTAGTTCTTATGAATTGTTTTTTAAAAAAATAATTATATCTCACTCTATTATACTGTTATTTATAATTCGAATATAATTTACATTTACTATTTCGCATATACAAGATAGCCAAATAATGTTTTTTACGGTTTGAACACAACCAGAATTAAAAAAATATAATAACTCTTTGCATTCACGATTGTTCCGATTTAATTTGAATTTAGTTTTTAGATATAATTTGATTAACCCTAAATGATTTTTAAAAATATTTTGATATATTGTGTTTAAAAAAAATAGTCATGTCTCACTCAATTACGGTTATCTATTGTTCAAATTTATTTTAAAATTAATATTTAGGTTATACAAGATGACTCAAATGATCCTTTTTAAGTTTTGGACATAACCAGGGTTAAGAAAATAGAACAATTAATCATTGTAGCATTGTCCGATTTGATTCCAATTTCATCTTTGAAGTTCATTTGATGTACTGTAAATTATTTTTAAAATTTTTCTTATGAATTGTTTTTTAAAAATTAATTATATCTCACTCTATTATACTGTTATTTATAATTCGAATATAATTTACATTTACTATTTCGCATATACAATATAGCCAAATGATGTTTTTTACGGTTTGAACACAACCAGAATTAAGAAAATATAATAACTAATAGCTTTAACGATTGTTCCGATTTAATTTTAATTCAATTTTTTGATATAATTTGGTTAACCCTAAATGATTTTTAAAAATAGTTGTATGTATTATGTTTTAAAAAAATAGTCATATCTCACTCAATTACGGATATCTATTATTCAAATTTATTTTAAAATTTTAAAACATTATAGCATTGTCCGATTTGATTCCAATGTCATCTTTGAGGTTCATTTGATGTACTGTAAATTATTTTTAAAATTTTTCTTATGAATTGTTTTTAAAAAAAATAACCATATCTCACTCTATTACTGTTATCTATTATTCGAATATAATTTAAATTTACTATTTCGCATATACAAGATAGCCAAATGATGTTTTTTATGGTTTGAACAAAACCAGAGTTAAGAAAATATAATAACTCTTCGCGTTATCGATTGTTCCGATTTAATTTTAATTTAATTTTTAGATATAATTTGATTAACCCTAAATGATTTTTAAAAATATTTTGATATATTGTGTTTAAAAAAAATAGTCATATCTCACTTAATTACGGTTATCTATTATTCAAATTTATTTTAAAATTAATATTTAGGTTATACAAGATGACTCAAATGATCCTTTTTAAGTTTTGGACATAACCAGAGTTAAGAAAATAGAACAATTAATCATTACTACATTGTCCGATTTGATTCCAATTTAATCTTTGAAGTTCATTTGATGTACTGTAAATTATTTTTAAAATTTTTCTTATGAATTGTTTTTTAAAAAAATAATTATATCTCACTCTATTACTGATATCTATTATTCGAATATAATTTAAATTTACTATTTCGCATATATAAAATAGTTAAATGATGTTTTTTGCTGTTTGAACACAACCAGACTTAAGAAAATGTAATAACTAATAGAGTTGGCGATTGTTCCGATTTAATTTTAATTAAATTTTTAGAAATAATTTGATTAACCCTAAATAATTTTTAAAAATAATTTTATGTATTATGTTTTAAAAAAATAGTCATATCTCACTCAATTACTGTTATCTATTGTTCAAATTTATTTTAAAATTAATATTTAGGTTATACAAGATGACTCAAATGATCCTTTTTAAGTTTTGGACATAACCAGGGTTAAGAAAATAGAACAATTAATCATTATAGCATTGTCCGGTTTGATTCCAATTTCATCTTTGAAGTTCATTTGATGTACTGTAAATTATTTTTAAAATTTTTCTTATGAATTGTTTTTTAAAAAATAATTATATCTCACTCTGATATACTGTTATTTATAATTCGAATATAATTTACATTTACTATTTCGCATATACAATATAGCCAAATGATGTTTTTTACGGTTTGAACACAACCAGAATTAAGAAAATATAATAACTAATAGCTTTAACGATTGTTCCGATTTAATTTTAATTCAATTTTTAGATATAATTTGGTTAACCCTAAATGATTTTTAAAAATATTTTGATATATTGGGTTTAAAAAAAATAGTCATATCTCACTCAATTACGGTTATCTATTATTGAAATTTATTTTTAAATTAAAATTTAGGTTATACAAGATGAGTCAAATGATCCTTTTTAAGTTTTGGACATAACCAGGGTTAAGAAAATAGAACAATTAATCATTATAGCATTGTCCGTTTTGATTCCAATTTCATCTTTGAAGTTCATTTGATGTTATGTAAATTATTTTTAAAATTTTTCTTATGAATTGTTTTTAAAAAAAATAATTATATCTCATTCTATTACTGTTATTTATTATTCGAATATAATTTACATTTACTATTTCGCACATACAAGATAGCCAGATGATGTTTTTTACGGTTTGAACACAACCAGAATTAAGAAAATATAATAACTCTTCGCATTTACGATTGTTCCGATTTAATTTGAATTTAATTTTTAGGTATAACTTAATTAACCCTAAATGATTTTTAAAAATATTTTGATATATTGTGTTTAAAAAAAATTGTCATATCTCACTCAATTACGGTTATCTATTATTCAAATTTATTTTAAAATTAATATTTAGGTTATACAAGATGACTCAAATGATCCTTTTTAAGTTTTGGACATAACCAGAGTTAAGAAAATAGAACAATTAATCATTACTACATTGTCCGATTTGATTCCAATTTAATCTTTGAAGTTCATTTGATGTACTGTAAATTATTTTTAAAATTTTTCTTATGAATTGTTTTTTAAAAAAATAATTATATCTCACTCTATTACTGATATCTATTATTCGAATATAATTTAAATTTACTATTTCGCATATATAAAATAGTTAAATGATGTTTTTTGCTGTTTGAACACAACCAGACTTAAGAAAATGTAATAACTAATAGAGTTGGCGATTGTTCCGATTTAATTTTAATTAAATTTTTAGAAATAATTTGATTAACCCTAAATAATTTTTAAAAATAATTTTATGTATTATGTTTTAAAAAAATAGTCATATCTCACTCAATTACTGTTATCTATTGTTCAAATTTATTTTAAAATTAATATTTAGGTTATACAAGATGACTCAAATGATCCTTTTTAAGTTTTGGACATAACCAGGGTTAAGAAAATAGAACAATTAATCATTATAGCATTGTCCGGTTTGATTCCAATTTCATCTTTGAAGTTCATTTGATGTACTGTAAATTATTTTTAAAATTTTTCTTATGAATTGTTTTTTAAAAAATAATTATATCTCACTCTGATATACTGTTATTTATAATTCGAATATAATTTACATTTACTATTTCGCATATACAATATAGCCAAATGATGTTTTTTACGGTTTGAACACAACCAGAATTAAGAAAATATAATAACTAATAGCTTTAACGATTGTTCCGATTTAATATTAGTTCAATTTTTAGATATAATTTAATTATCCCTAAATAATTTTTAAAAATAATTTTATGTATTTTGTTTTAAAAATATAGTCATGTCTCACTCAATTACGGTTATCTATTATTCAAATTTATTTTAAAATTAATATTTAGGTTATAGAAGATGACTCAAATGATCCTTTTTAAGTTTTGGACATAACCAGGGTTAAGAAAATAGAACAATTAATCATTATAGCATTGTCCGATTTGATTCCAATTTCATCTTTGAAGTTCATTTGATGGACTGTAAATTATTTTTAAAATTTTTCTTATGAATTGTTTTTCAAAAAAATAATTATATCTCACTGTATTACTGATATCTATAATTCGAATATAATTTAAATTTACTATTTCGCATATACAAGATAGCCAAATGATGTTTTTTGCGGTTTGAACACAACCAGAGTTAAGAAAATGTAATAACTAATAGGGTTGGCGATTGTTCCGATTTAATTTTAATTTAATTTTTAGATATAATTTGATTAACCCTAAATAATTTTTAAAAATAATTTTATGCATTTTGTTTTAAAAAAATAGTCATGTCTTACTCAATTACGGTTATCTATTATTTAAATTTGTTTTAAAATTAATATTTAGGTTATACAAGATGACTCAAATGATCCTTTTTAAGTTTTGGACATAACCAGGGTTAAGAAAATAGAACAATTAATCATTATAGCATTGTCCGATTTGATTCCAATTTCATCTTTGAAGTTCATTTGATGGACTGTAAATTATTTTTAAAATTTTTCTTATGAATTGTTTTTCAAAAAAATAATTATATCTCACTGTATTACTGATATCTATAATTCGAATATAATTTAAATTTACTATTTCGCATTTACAAGATAGCCAAATGATGTTTTTTGCGGTTTGAACACAACCAGAGTTAAGAAAATGTAATAACTAATAGGGTTGGCGATTGTTCCGATTTAATTTTAATTTAATTTTTAGATATAATTTGATTAACCCTAAATGATTTTTAAAAATATTTTGATATATTGTGTTTAAAAAAAATAGTCATATCTCACTTAATTACGGTTATCTATTGTTCAAATTTATTTTAAAATTAATATTTAGGTTATACAAGATGACTCAAATGATCCTTTTTAAGTTTTGGACATAACCAGGGTTAAGAAAATAGAACAATTAATCATTGTAGCATTGTCCGATTTGATTCCAATTTCATCTTTGAAGTTCATTTGATGGACTGTAAATTATTTTTGAAAATTTTCTTATGAATTGTTTTTAAAAAAAATACTTATATCTCACTCTATTACTGATATCTATTATTCGAATATAATTTAAATTTACTATTTCGCATATACAAGATAGCGAAATGATGTTTTTTACGGTTTGAACACCACCAGAATTAAGAAAATATAATAACTCTTCGCATTAACGATTGTTCCGATTTAATTTTAATTTAATTTTTAGATATAATTTGATTAACCCTAAATGATTTTTAAAAATATTTTGATGTATTGTGGATAAAGAAAAAAGTCATCTCACTCAATTACGGTTATCTATTATTCAAATTTATTTTAAAATTAATATTTAGGTTATACAAGATGACTCAAATGATCCTTTTAAGTTTTGGACATAACCAGGGTTAAGAAAATAGAACAATTAATTATAGCATTGTCCGATTTGATTCCAATTTCATCTTTGAAGTTCATTTGAGGGACTGTAAATTATTTTTAAAATTTTTCTTATGAATTGTTTTTTAAAAAAATAATTATATCTCACTCTATTACTGATATCTATTATTCGAATATAATTTAAATTTACTATTTCGCATATACAAGATAGCCAAATGATGTTTGGTTTTAAACGGTTTGAACACAACCAGAATTAAGAAAATATAATAACTTTTCGCATTAACGATTGTTCCGATTTAATTTTAATTTAATTTTTATATATAACTTAATTAACCCTAAATGATTTTTAAAAATATTTTGATATATTGTGTTTAAAAAAAATTGTCATATCTCACTCAATTACGGTTATCTATTATTCAAATTTATTTTAAAATTAATATTTAGGTTATACAAGATGACTCAAATGATCCTTTTTAAGTTTTGGACATAACCAGGGTTAAGAAAATAGAACAATTAATCATTATAGCATTGTCCGATTTGATTCCAATTTCATCTTTGAAGTACTCTCACGAGATGTGTAATTATTTTTAAAATTTTTCTTTTGAATTGTTTTTCAAAAAAATAATTATATCTCACTCTATTACTGATATCTATAATTCGAATATAATTTAAATTTACTATTTCGCATATACAAGATAGCCAAATGATGTTTTTTGCGGTTTGAACACAACCAGAGTTAAGAAAATGTAATAATAGGGTTGGCGATTGTTCCGATTTAATTTTAATTCAATTTTTAGATATAATTTGATTAACCCTAAATAATTTTTAAAAATATTTTGATGTATTGTGTTTAAAAAAAATAGTCATATCTCACTCAATTACGGTTATCTATTATTCAAATTTATTTTAAAATTAATATTTAGGTTATACAAGATGACTCAAATGATCCTTTTTAAGTTTTGGACATAACCAGGATTAAGAAAATAGAACAATTAATCATTATAGCATTGTCCGATTTGATTCCAATTTAATCTTTGAAGTTCATTTGATGGACTGCAAATTATTTTTAAAATTTATCTCATGAATTGTTTTTTAAAAAAATAATTATATCTCACTCTATAACTAATATTTATTATTCGAATATAATTTAAATTTACTATTTCGCATATACAAGATAGCCAAATGATGTTTTGTGCGGTTTGAACACAACCAGAGTTAAGAAAATGTAATAACTCTTCGCGTTAACGATTGTTCCGATTTAATTTTAATTTAATTTTTAGACATAATTTGATTAACCCTAAATGATTTTTAAAAATAATTTTATGTATTATGTTTTAAAAAAATAGTCATATCTCATTCAATTACGGTTATCTATTATTCAAATTCAATTTAAAATTAATATTTAGGTTATACAAGATGACTCAATAGATGCTTTTTAAGTTTTGGTCATAACCAGGGTTTAGAAAATAGAACAATTAATCATTATAGCATTGTCCGATTTGATTTGAATTTAATTTTTGAAGTTCATTTGATGTACTGTAAATTATTTTTAAAATTTTTCTTATGAATTGTTTTTAAAAAAAATAATTATATCTCACTCTATTACTGTTATCTGTTATTTGAATAGAATTTAAATTTACTATTTCGCATTTACAAGATAGCCAAATGATGTTTTTTACAGTTTGAACACTACCAGAATTAGGAAAATATAATAACTAAAAAAATAGAGCAATTAATCATTATAGCATTGATTCCAATTTAATCTTTTTGATATAATTTGATTATCCCTAAATAGTTTTTAAAAATAATTTTATGTATTTTGTTTTAAAAAAATAGTCATGTCTCACTCAATTACGGTTATCTATTATTCAAATTTATTTTAAAATTAACATTTAGGTTATACAAGATGACTCAAATGATCCTTTTTAAGTTTTGGACATAACCAGGGTTAAGAAAATAGAACAATTAATCATTATAGCATTGTCCGATTTGTTTCCAATTTCATCTTTGAAGTTCATTTCATGGACTGTAAATTATTTTTAAAATTTTTCTTATGAATTGTTTTTTAAAAAAATAATTATATCTCACTCTATTACTGATATCTATTATTCGAATATAATTTAAATTTACTATTTCGCATATACAAGATAGCCAAATAATGTTTTTTGCGGTTTGAACACAACCAGAGTTAAGAAAATGTAATAACTAATAGGGTTGGCGATTGTTCCGATTTAATTTTAATTTAATTTTTAGATATAATTTAATTAACCCTAAAAAATTTTTAAAAATAATTTTATGTATTTTGTTTTAAAAAAATAGTCATGTCTGACTCAGTTACGGTTATCTATTATTTAAATTTATTTTATAATTAATATTTAGGTTATACAAGATGACTCAAATGATCCTTTTTAAGTTTTGGACATAACCAGGGTTAAGAAAATTGAACAATTAATAATTATTACATTGTCCGATTTGATTCCAATTTATTTTTTGAAGTTCATTTGATGTATTGTAAATTATTTTAAAAACTTTTCTTATGAATTGTTTTTAAAAAAATAATTATATCTCACTCTATTACTGTTATCTATTATTCGAATAGAATTTAAATTTACTATTTCGCATTTACAAGATAGCCAAATGATGTTTTTTACGGTTTGAACACAACCAGAATTATGAAAATATAATAACTGATAGGGTTAAAGACTGTTCCCTTTTAATTTTAATCTAATTTTTATATATAATTTGATTAACCCTAAATGACTTTTAAAAATATTTTGATGTATTGTGTTAAAAAAAAATAGTCATATCTCACTCAATTACGGTTATCTATAATTCAAATTTATTTTAAAATTAATATTTAGGTTATACAAGATGACTCAATTGATCCCTTTTAAGTTTTGGACATAACCAGGATTAAGAAAATAGAACAATTAATTATTATAGCATTGTCCGATTTGATTCCAATTTAATTTTTGCAGTTCATTTGATGGACTGTAAATTATTTTTAAAGTTTTTCTTATGAATTGTTTTTTAAAAAAATAATTATATCTCACTCTATTACTGATATCTATTATTCGAATATAATTTAAATTTACTATTTCGCATATACAAGATAGCCAAATGATGTTTTTTACGGTTTGAACACAACCAGAGTTAAGAAAATGTAATAACTAATAGGGTTGGCGATTGTTCCGATTTAATTTTAGTTCAATTTTTAGATATAATTTAATTATCCCTAAATAATTTTTAAAAATAATTTTATGTATTTTGTTTTAAAAATATAGTCATGTCTCACTCAATTACGGTTATCTATTATTCAAATTTATTTTAAAATTAATATTTAGGTTATAGAAGATGACTCAAATGATCCTTTTTAAGTTTTGGACATAACCAGGGTTAAGAAAATAGAACAATTAATCATTATAGCATTGTCCGATTTGATTCCAATTTCATCTTTGAAGTTCATTTGATGGACTGTAAATTATTTTTAAAATTTTTCTTATGAATTGTTTTTCAAAAAAATAATTATATCTCACTGTATTACTGATATCTATAATTCGAATATAATTTAAATTTACTATTTCGCATATACAAGATAGCCAAATGATGTTTTTTGCGGTTTGAACACAACCAGAGTTAAGAAAATGTAATAACTAATAGGGTTGGCGATTGTTCCGATTTAATTTTAATTTAATTTTTAGATATAATTTGATTAACCCTAAATAATTTTTAAAAATAATTTTATGCATTTTGTTTTAAAAAAATAGTCATGTCTTACTCAATTACGGTTATCTATTATTTAAATTTGTTTTAAAATTAATATTTAGGTTATACAAGATGACTCAAATGATCCTTTTTAAGTTTTGGACATAACCAGGGTTAAGAAAATAGAACAATTAATCATTATAGCATTGTCCGATTTGATTCCAATTTCATCTTTGAAGTTCATTTGATGGACTGTAAATTATTTTTAAAATTTTTCTTATGAATTGTTTTTCAAAAAAATAATTATATCTCACTGTATTACTGATATCTATAATTCGAATATAATTTAAATTTACTATTTCGCATTTACAAGATAGCCAAATGATGTTTTTTGCGGTTTGAACACAACCAGAGTTAAGAAAATGTAATAACTAATAGGGTTGGCGATTGTTCCGATTTAATTTTAATTTAATTTTTAGATATAATTTGATTAACCCTAAATGATTTTTAAAAATATTTTGATATATTGTGTTTAAAAAAAATAGTCATATCTCACTTAATTACGGATATCTATTGTTCAAATTTATTTTAAAATTAATATTTAGGTTATACAAGATGACTCAAATGATCCTTTTTAAGTTTTGGACATAACCAGGGTTAAGAAAATAGAACAATTAATCATTGTAGCATTGTCCGATTTGATTCCAATTTCATCTTTGAAGTTCATTTGATGGACTGTAAATTATTTTTGAAAATTTTCTTATGAATTGTTTTTAAAAAAAATACTTATATCTCACTCTATTACTGATATCTATTATTCGAATATAATTTAAATTTACTATTTCGCATATACAAGATAGCGAAATGATGTTTTTTACGGTTTGAACACAACCAGAGTTAAGAAAATGTAATAACTAATAGGGTTGGCGATTGTTCCGATTTAATTTTAATTCAATTTTTAGATATAATTTGATTAACCCTAAATAATTTTTAAAAATAATTTTATGTATTTTGTTTTAAAAAAATAGTCACGTCTTACTCAATTACGGTTATCTATTATTTAAATTTGTTTTAAAATTAATATTTAGGTTATACAAGATGACTCAAATGATCCTTTTTAAGTTTTGGACCTAACCAGCGTTAAGAAAATAGAACAATTAATCATTATAGCATTGATTCCAATTTAATCTTTGAAGTTCATTTGATGTACTGTAAATTATTTTTAAAATTTTTCTTATGAATTGTTTTTTAAAAAAATAATTATATCTCACTCTATTACTAATATCTATTATTTGAATATAATTTAAATTTACTATTTCGCATATACAAGATAGCCAAATGATGTTTTTTGCGGTTTGAACACAACCAGAATTAAGAAAATATAATAACTCTTCGCGTTAACGATTGTTCCGATTTAATTTTAATTTAAATTTTAGATATAATTTGATTAACCCTAAATGATTTTTAAAAATATTTTGATGTATTGTGTTTAAAGAAAAAAGTCATCTCACTCAATTACGGTTATCTATTATTCAAATTTATTTTAAAAATAATATTTAGGTTATACAAGATGACTCAAATGATCCTTTTTAAGTTTTGGACATAACCAGTATTAAGAAAATAGAACAATTAATCATTATAGCATTGTCCGATTTGATTCCAATTTAATCTTTGAAGTTCATTTGATGGACTGCAAATTGTTTTTAAAATTTATCTTATGAATTGTTTTTAAAAAAAATAATTATATCTCACTCTATAACTAATATTTATTATTCGAATATAATTTAAATTTACTATTTCGCATATACAAGATAGCCAAATGATGTTTTGTGCGGTTTGAACACAGCCAGAGTTAAGAAAATGTAATAAATAATAGGGTTGGCGATTGTTCCGATTAATTTTAATTCAATTTTTTGATATAATTTGATTAACCCTAAATAATTTTTTAAAATAATTTTATGTATTATGTTTTAAAAAAATAGTCATATCTCACTCAATTACGGTTATCTATTATTCAAATTTATTTTAAAATTAATATTTAGGTTATACAAGATGACTCAATTGATGCTTTTTAAGTTTTGGTCATAACCAGGGTTAAGAAAATAGAACAATTAATCATTATAGCATTGTCCGATTTGATTCCAATTTAATTTTTAAAGTTTATTTGATGTATTGTAAATTATTTTTAAATTTTTTCTTATGAATTGTTTTTAAAAAAAATAATTATATCTCACTCTATTACTGTTATTTGTTATTCGAATATAATTTACATTTACTATTTCCCATATACAAGAAAGCCAAATGATGTTTTTTACGGTTTGAACACAACCAGAGTTAAGAAAATGTAATAACTAGTAGCGTTGGCGATTGTTCCGATTTAATTTTAATTCAATTTCTATATATAATTTGATTAACCCTAAATGATTTTTAAAATTATTTTGATATATTGTGTTTAAAAAAAATAGTCATGTCTCACTCAATTACGGTTATCTATTATTCAAATTTATTTTAAAATTAATATTTAGGTTATACAAGATGACTCAAATGATCCTTTTTAAGTTTTGGACATAACCAGGGTTAAGAAAATAGAACAATTAATCTTTATAGCATTGTCCGATTTGATTCCAATTTCATCTTTGAAGTTCATTTGATGGACTGTAAATTATTTTTAAAATTTTTCTTATGAATTGTTTTTTAAAAAAATAATTATATCTCACTCTATTACTGATATCTATTATTCGAATATAATTTAAATTTATTATTTCGCATATACAAGATAGCCAAATGATGTTTTTTACGGTTTGAACACAACCAGAATTAAAAAAATATAATAACTTTTCGCATTAACGATTGTTCCGATTTAATTTTAATTTAATTTTTATATATAACTTAATTAACCCTAAATGATTTTTAAAAATATTTTGATATATTATGTTTAAAAAAATAGTCATATCTCACTCAATTACGATTATCTATTATTCAAATTTATTTTAAAATTAATATTGAGGTTATACAAGATGACTCAAATGATCCTTTTTAAGTTTTGGACATAACCAGGGTTAAGAAAATAGAACAATTAATCATTATTACATTGTCCGATTTGATTCCAATTTATTTTTTGAAGTTCATTTCATGTATTGTAAATTATTTTAAAAACTTTTCTTATGAATTGTTTTTTAAAAAAAATAATTATATCTCACTCTATTACTGTTATCTATTATTCGAATAGAATTTAAATTTACTATTTTGCAGTTACAAGATAGCCAAATGATGTTTTTTACGGTTTGAACACAACCAGAATTAAGAAAAAATAATAACTGATAGCGTTAAAGACTGTTCCGTTTTAATTTTAATTTAATTTTTATATATAATTTGATTAACCCTAAATGACTTTTAAAAATATTTTGATGTATTGTGTTTAAAAAAAATAGTCATATCTCACTCAATTACGGTTATCTATTATTCAAATTTATTTTAAAATTAATATTTAGGTTATACAAGATGACTCAAATGATCCTTTTTAAGTTTTGGACATAACGAGGGTTAAGAAAATAGAACAATTAATCATTATAGATAGCATTGTCCGATTTGATTCCAATTTCATCTTTGAAGTTCATTTGATGGACTGTAAATTATTTTTGAAAATTTTCTTATGAATTGTTTTTAAAAAAAATACTTATATCTCACTCTATTACTGATATCTATTATTCGAATATAATTTAAATTTACTATTTCGCATATACCAGATAGCCAAATGATGTTTTTTACGGTTTGAACACCACCAGAATTAAGAAAATATAATAACTCTTCGCATTAACGATTGTTCCGATTTAATTTTAATTTAATTTTTAGATATAATTTGATTAACCCTAAATGATTTTTAAAAATATTTTGATGTATTGTGTTTAAAGAAAAAAGTCATCTCACTCAATTACGGTTATCTATTATTCAAATTTATTTTAAAATTAATATTTAGGTTATACAAGATGACTCAAATGATCCTTTTTAAGTTTTGGACATAACCAGGATTAAGAAAATAGAACAATTAATCATTGTAGCATTGTCCGATTTGATTCCAATTTAATCTTTGAAGTTCATTTGATGGACTGCAAATTATTTTTAAAATTTATCTTTTGAATTGTTTTTTAAAAAAATAATTATATCTCACTCTATAACTAATATTTATTATTCGAATATAATTTAAATTTACTGTTTCGCATATACAAGATAGCCAAATGATGTTTTGTGCGGTTTGAACACAACCAGAATTAAAAAAATATAATAACTTTTCGCATTAACGATTGTTCCGATTTAATTTTAATTTAATTTTTATATATAACTTAATTAACCCTAAATGATTTTTAAAAATATTTTGATATATTATGTTTAAAAAAATAGTCATATCTCACTCAATTACGGTTATCTATTATTCAAATTTATTTTAAAATTAATATTTAGGTTATACAAGATGACTCAAATGATCCTTTTTAAGTTTTGGACATAACCAGGGTTAAGAAAATAGAACAATTAATCATTATTACATTGTCCGATTTGATTCCAATTTATTTTTTGAAGTTCATTTCATGTATTGTAAATTATTTTAAAAACTTTTCTTATGAATTGTTTTTTAAAAAAAATAATTATATCTCACTCTATTACTGTTATCTATTATTCGAATAGAATTTAAATTTACTATTTTGCAGTTACAAGATAGCCAAATGATGTTTTTTACGGTTTGAACACAACCAGAATTAAGAAAAAATAATAACTGATAGCGTTAAAGACTGTTCCGTTTTAATTTTAATTTAATTTTTATATATAATTTGATTAACCCTAAATGACTTTTAAAAATATTTTGATGTATTGTGTTTAAAAAAAATAGTCATATCTCACTCAATTACGGTTATCTATTATTCAAATTTATTTTAAAATTAATATTTAGGTTATACAAGATGACTCAAATGATCCTTTTTAAGTTTTGGACATAACGAGGGTTAAGAAAATAGAACAATTAATCATTATAGATAGCATTGTCCGATTTGATTCCAATTTCATCTTTGAAGTTCATTTGATGGACTGTAAATTATTTTTGAAAATTTTCTTATGAATTGTTTTTAAAAAAAATACTTATATCTCACTCTATTACTGATATCTATTATTCGAATATAATTTAAATTTACTATTTCGCATATACAAGATAGCCAAATGATGTTTTTTACGGTTTCAACACCACCAGAATTAAGAAAATATAATAACTCTTCGCATTAACGATTGTTCCGATTTAATTTTAATTTAATTTTTAGATATAATTTGATTAACCCTAAATGATTTTTAAAAATATTTTGATGTATTGTGTTTAAAGAAAAAAGTCATCTCACTCAATTACGGTTATCTATTATTCAAATTTATTTTAAAATTAATATTTAGGTTATACAAGATGACTCAAATGATCCTTTTTAAGTTTTGGACATAACGAGGGTTAAGAAAATAGAACAATTAATCATTATAGATAGCATTGTCCGATTTGATTCCAATTTCATCTTTGAAGTTCATTTGATGGACTAAATTATTTTTGAAATTTTTCTTATGAATTGTTTTTAAAAAAAATACTTATGTCTCACTCTATTACTGATATCTATTATTCGAATATAATTTAAATTTACTATTTCGCATATACAAGATAGCCAAATGATGTTTTTTACGGTTTGAACACAACCAGAGTTAAGAAAATATAATAACTCTTCGCGTTAACGATTGTTCCGATTTAATTTTAATCTAATTTTTAGATATAATTTGATTAACCCTAAATGATTTTTAAAAATATTTTGATGTATTGTGTTTAAAGAAAAAAGTCATCTCACTCAATTACGGTTGTCTATTATTCAAATTTATTTTAAAATTAATATTTAGGTTATACAAGATGACTCAAATGATCCTTTTTAAGTTTTGGACATAACCAGGATTAAGAAAATAGAACAATTAATCATTATAGCATTGTCCGATTTGATTCCAATTTAATCTTTGAAGTTCATTTGATGGACTGCAAATTATTTTTAAAATTTATCTTTTGAATTGTTTTTTAAAAAAATAATTATATCTCACTCTATAACTAATATTTATTATTCGAATATAATTTAAATTTACTGTTTCGCATATACAAGATAGCCAAATGATGTTTTGTGCGGTTTGAACACAGCCAGAGTTAAGAAAATGTAATAAATAATAGGGTTGGCGATTGTTCCGATTTAATTTTAATTTAATTTTTAGATATAATTTGATTAACCCTAAATAATTTTTAAAAATAATTTTATGTATTTTGTTTTAAAAAAATAGTCACGTCTTACTCAATTACGGTTATCTATTATTTAAATTTGTTTTAAAATTAATATTTAGGTTATACAAGATGACTCAAATGATCCTTTTTAAGTTTTGGACATAACCAGGGTTAAGAAAATAGAACAATTAATCATTATTACATTGTCCGATTTGATTCCAATTTATTTTTTGAAGTTCATTTGATGTATTGTAAATTATTTTAAAAACTTTTCTTATGAATTGTTTTTTAAAAAAATAATTATATCTCACTCTATTACTGTTATCTATTATTCGAATAGAATTTAAATTTACTATTTCGCATTTACAAGATAGCCAAATGATGTTTTTTACGGTTTGAACACAACCAGAATTAAGAAAATATAATAACTGATAGCGTTAAAGACTGTTCCGTTTTAATTTTAATTTAATTTTTATATATAATTTGATTAACCCTAAATGACTTTTAAAAATATTTTGATGTATTGTGTTTAAAAAAAATAGTCATATCTCACTCAATTACGGTTATCTATTATTCAAATTTATTTTAAAATTAATATTTAGGTTATACAAGATGACTCAAATGATCCTTTTTAAGTTTTGGTCATAACCAGGGTTAAGAAAATAGAACAATTAATCATTATAGCATTGTCCGATTTGATTCCAATTTCATCTTTGAAGTTCATTTGATGGACTGTAAATTATTTTTAAAATTTTTCTTATGAATTGTTTTTTAAAAAAATAATTATATCTCACTCTATTACTGATATCTATTTTTCGAATATAATTTAAATTTACTATATCGCATATACAAGATAGCCAAATGATGTTTTTTGCGGTTTGAACACAACCAGAGTTAAGAAAATGTAATAACTAATAGGGTTGGCGATTGTTCCGATTTAATTTTAATTCAATTTTTGATATAATTTGATTAACCCTAAATAGTTTTTAAAAATAATTTTATGTATTTTGTTTTAAAAAAATAGTCATGTCTCACTCAATTACGGTTATCTATTATTCAAATTTATTTTATAATTAATATTTAGGTTATACAAGATGACTCAAATGATCCTTTTTAAGTTTTGGACATAACGAGGGTTAAGAAAATTGAACAATTAATCATTATTACATTGTCCGATTTGATTCCAATTTATTTTTTGAAGTTCATTTGATGTATTGTAAATTATTTTAAAAACTTTTCTTATGAATTGTTTTTTAAAAAAATAATTAGATCTCACTCTATTACTGTTATCTATTATTCGAATAGAATTTAAATTTACTATTTCGCATTTACAAGATAGCCAAATGATGTTTTTTACGGTTTGAACACAACCAGAATTAAGAAAATATAATAACTGATAGCGTTAAAGACTGTTCCGTTTTAATTTTAATTTAATTTTTATATATAATTTGATTAACCCTAAATGACTTTTAAAAATATTTTGATGTATTGTGTTTAAAAAAAATAGTCATATCTCACTCAATTACGGTTATCTATTATTCAAATTTATTTTAAAATTAATATTTAGGTTATACAAGATGACTCAAATGATCCTTTTTAAGTTTTGGACATAACCAGGGTTAAGAAAATAGAACAATTAATCATTATAGCATTGTCCGATTTGATTCCAATTTCATCTTTGAAGTTCATTTGATGGACTGTAAATTATTTTTAAAATTTTTCTTATGAATTGTTTTTTAAAAAAATAATTATATCTCACTCTATTACTGATATCTATTATTCGAATATAATTTAAATTTACTATTTCGCATATACAAGATAGCCAAATGATGTTTTTTACGGTTTGAACAAAACCAGAATTAAGAAAATATAATAACTCTTCGCATTAACGATTGTTCCGATTTAATTTTAATTTAATTTTTATATATAACTTAATTAACCCTAAATGATTTTTAAAAATATTTTGATATATTGTGTTTAAAAAAAATTATCATATCTCACTCAATTACGGTTATCTATTATTCAAATTTATTTTAAAATTAATATTTAGGTTATACAAGATGACTCAAATGATCATTTTTAAGTTTTGGACATAACCAGGGTTAAGAAAATAGAACAATTAATCATTATAGCATTGTCCGATTTGATTCCAATTTCATCTTTGAAGTTCGTTTGATGGACTGTAAATTATTTTTAAAATTTTTCTTATGAATTGTTTTTTAAAAAAACAATTATATCTCACTCTATTACTGATATCTATTATTCGAATATAATTTAAATTTACTATTTCGCATTTACAAGATAGCCAAATGATGTTTTTTGCGGTTTGAACACAACCAGAGTTAAGAAAATGTAATAACTAATAGGGTTGGCGATTGTTCCGATTTAATTTTAATTTAATTTATAGATATAATTTGATTAACCCTAAATAATTTTTAAAAATAATTTTATGTATTTTGTTTTAAAAAAATAGTCACGTCTTACTCAATTACGGTTATCTATTATTTAAATTTGTTTTAAAATTAATATTTAGGTTATACAAGATGACTCAAATGATCCTTTTTAAGTTTTGGACATAACCAGGGTTAAGAATATAGAACAATTAATCATTAATCATCATCTTTGAAGTTCATTTGATGGACTGTAAATTATTTTTAAAATTTTCCTTATGAATTGTTTTTTAAAAAAATAATTATATCTCACTCTATTACTGATATCTATTATACGAATATAATTTAAATTTACTATTTCGCATATACAAAATAGCCAAATGATGTTTTTTGCGGTTTGAACACAACCAGAGTTAAGAAAATGTAATAACTAATAGGGTTGGCGATTGTTCCGATTTAATTTTAGTTCAATTTTTAAAAATAATTTTATGTATTTTGTTTTAAAAAAATAGTCATGTCTCACTCAATTACGGTTATCTATTATTCAAATTTATTTTAAAATTAATATTTAGGTTATACAAGATGACTCAAATGATCCTTTTTAAGTTTTGGACATAACCAGGGTTAAGAAAATAGAACAATTAATCATTATAGCATTGTCCGATTTGATTCCAATTTCATCTTTGAAGTTCATTTGATGGACTGTAAATTATTTTTAAAATTTTTCTTATGAATTGTTTTTTAAAAAAATAATTATATCTCACTCTATTACTGATATCTATTATTCGAATATAATTTAAATTTACTATTTCGCATTTACAAGATAGCCAAATGATGTTTTTTACGGTTTGAACACAACCAGAATTAAGAAAATATAATAACTGATAGCGTTAAAGACTGTTCCGTTTTAATTTTAATTTAATTTTTATATATAATTTGATTAACCCTAAATGACTTTTAAAAATATTTTGATGTATTGTGTTTAAAAAAAATAGTCATATCTCACTCAATTACGGTTATCTATTATTCAAATTTATTTTAAAATTAATATTTAGGTTATACAAGATGACTCAAATGATCCTTTTTAAGTTTTGGTCATAACCAGGGTTAAGAAAATAGAACAATTAATAATTATAGCATTGTCCGATTTGATACCAATTTCATCTTTGAAGTTCATTTGATGGACTGTAAATTATTTTTAAAATTTTTCTTATGAATTGTTTTTTAAAAAAATAATTATATCTCACTCTATTACTGATATCTATTTTTCGAATATAATTTAAATTTACTATATCGCATATACAAGATAGCCAAATGATGTTTTTTGCGGTTTGAACACAACCAGAGTTAAGAAAATGTAATAACTAATAGGGTTGGCGATTGTTCCGATTTAATTTTAATTTAATTTTTAGATATAATTTGATTAACCCTAAATAATTTTTAAAAATAATTTTATGTATTTTGTTTTAAAAAAATAGTCACGTCTTACTCAATTACGGTTATCTATTATTTAAATTTGTTTTAAAATTAATATTTAGGTTATTCAAGATGACTCAAATGATCCTTTTTAAGTTTTGGACATAACCAGGGTTAAGAAAATAGAACAATTAATCATTATAGCATTGTCCGATTTGATTCCAATTTCATCTTTGAAGTTCATTTGATGGACTGTAAATTATTTTTAAAATTTTTCTTATGAATTGTTTTTTAAAAAAATAATTATATCTCACTCTATTACTGATATCTATTATTCGAATATAATTTAAATTTACTATTTCGCATATACAAGATAGCCAAATGATGTTTTTTACGGTTTGAACACAACCAGAATTAAGAAAATATAATAACTCTTCGCATTAACGATTGTTCCGATTTAATTTTAATTTAATTTTTATATATAACTTAATTAACCCTAAATGATTTTTAAAAATATTTTGATATATTGTGTTTAAAAAAAATTATCATATCTCACTCAATTACGGTTATCTATTATTCAAATTTATTTTAAAATTAATATTTAGGTTATACAAGATGACTCAAATGATCATTTTTAAGTTTTGGACATAACCAGGGTTAAGAAAATAGAACAATTAATCATTATAGCATTGTCCGATTTGATTCCAATTTCATCTTTGAAGTTCGTTTGATGGACTGTAAATTATTTTTAAAATTTTTCTTATGAATTGTTTTTTAAAAAAACAATTATATCTCACTCTATTACTGATATCTATTATTCGAATATAATTTAAATTTACTATTTCGCATTTACAAGATAGCCAAATGATGTTTTTTGCGGTTTGAACACAACCAGAGTTAAGAAAATGTAATAACTAATAGGGTTGGCGATTGTTCCGATTTAATTTTAATTTAATTTATAGATATAATTTGATTAACCCTAAATAATTTTTAAAAATAATTTTATGTATTTTGTTTTAAAAAAATAGTCACGTCTTACTCAATTACGGTTATCTATTATTTAAATTTGTTTTAAAATTAATATTTAGGTTATACAAGATGACTCAAATGATCCTTTTTAAGTTTTGGACATAACCAGGGTTAAGAATATAGAACAATTAATCATTAATCATCATCTTTGAAGTTCATTTGATGGACTGTAAATTATTTTTAAAATTTTCCTTATGAATTGTTTTTTAAAAAAATAATTATATCTCACTCTATTACTGATATCTATTATACGAATATAATTTAAATTTACTATTTCGCATATACAAAATAGCCAAATGATGTTTTTTGCGGTTTGAACACAACCAGAGTTAAGAAAATGTAATAACTAATAGGGTTGGCGATTGTTCCGATTTAATTTTAGTTCAATTTTTAAAAATAATTTTATGTATTTTGTTTTAAAAAAATAGTCATGTCTCACTCAATTACGGTTATCTATTATTCAAATTTATTTTAAAATTAATATTTAGGTTATACAAGATGACTCAAATGATCCTTTTTAAGTTTTGGACATAACCAGGGTTAAGAAAATAGAACAATTAATCATTATAGCATTGTCCGATTTGATTCCAATTTCATCTTTGAAGTTCATTTGATGGACTGTAAATTATTTTTAAAATTTTTCTTATGAATTGTTTTTTAAAAAAATAATTATATCTCACTCTATTACTGATATCTATTATTCGAATATAATTTAAATTTACTATTTCGCATTTACAAGATAGCCAAATGATGTTTTTTACGGTTTGAACACAACCAGAATTAAGAAAATATAATAACTGATAGCGTTAAAGACTGTTCCGTTTTAATTTTAATTTAATTTTTATATATAATTTGATTAACCCTAAATGACTTTTAAAAATATTTTGATGTATTGTGTTTAAAAAAAATAGTCATATCTCACTCAATTACGGTTATCTATTATTCAAATTTATTTTAAAATTAATATTTAGGTTATACAAGATGACTCAAATGATCCTTTTTAAGTTTTGGTCATAACCAGGGTTAAGAAAATAGAACAATTAATAATTATAGCATTGTCCGATTTGATACCAATTTCATCTTTGAAGTTCATTTGATGGACTGTAAATTATTTTTAAAATTTTTCTTATGAATTGTTTTTTAAAAAAATAATTATATCTCACTCTATTACTGATATCTATTTTTCGAATATAATTTAAATTTACTATATCGCATATACAAGATAGCCAAATGATGTTTTTTGCGGTTTGAACACAACCAGAGTTAAGAAAATGTAATAACTAATAGGGTTGGCGATTGTTCCGATTTAATTTTAATTTAATTTTTAGATATAATTTGATTAACCCTAAATAATTTTTAAAAATAATTTTATGTATTTTGTTTTAAAAAAATAGTCACGTCTTACTCAATTACGGTTATCTATTATTTAAATTTGTTTTAAAATTAATATTTAGGTTATTCAAGATGACTCAAATGATCCTTTTTAAGTTTTGGACATAACCAGGGTTAAGAAAATAGAACAATTAATCATTATAGCATTGTCCGATTTGATTCCAATTTCATCTTTGAAGTTCATTTGATGGACTGTAAATTATTTTTAAAATTTTTCTTATGAATTGTTTTTTAAAAAAATAATTATATCTCACTCTATTACTGATATCTATTATTCGAATATAATTTAAATTTACTATTTCGCATATACAAGATAGCCAAATGATGTTTTTTACGGTTTGAACACAACCAGAATTAAGAAAATATAATAACTCTTCGCATTAACGATTGTTCCGATTTAATTTAATTTTTATATATAACTTAATTAACCCTAAATGATTTTTAAAAATATTTTAATATATTGTGTTTAAAAAAATTTGTCATATCTCACTCAATTACGGTTATCTATTATTCAAATTTATTTTAAAATTAATATTTAGGTTATACAAGATGACTCAAATGATCCTTTTTAAGTTTTGGACATAACCAGGGTTAAGAAAATAGAACAATTAATCATTATAGCATTGTCCGATTTGATTCCAATTTCATCTTTGAAGTTCATTTGATGGACTGTAAATTATTTTTAAAATTTTCCTTATGAATTGTTTTTTAAAAAAATAATTATATCTCACTCTATTACTGATATCTATTATTCGAATATAATTTAAATTTACTATTTCGCATATACAAGATAGCCAAATGATGTTTTTTGCGGTTTGAACACAACCAGAGTTAAGAAAATGTAATAACTAATAGGGTTGGCGATTGTTCCGATTTAATTTTAGTTCAATTTTTAGATATAATTTGATTATCCCTAAATAATTTTTAAAAATAATTTTATGTATTTTTTTTTTTAAAAAATAGTCATGTCTCACTCAATTACGCTTATCTATTATTCAAATTTATTTTAAAATTAATATTTAGGTTATACAAGATGACTCAAATGATCCTTTTTAAGTTTTGGACATAACCAGGGTTAAGAAAATAGAACAATTAATCATTATAGCATTGATTCCAATTTATTTCCAATTAATAGCATTGTCCGATTTGATTCCAATTTCATCTTTGAATTGTTCATTTGATGGACTGTAAATTATTTTTAAAATTTTTCTTATGAATTGTTTTTAAAAAAAATAATTATATCTCACTCTATTACTGATATCTATTATTCGAATATAATTTACATTTACTATTTCGCATATACGAGATAGCCAAATGATGTTTTTTGCGGTTTGAACACAACCAGAGTTAAGAAAATGTAATAACTAATAGGGTTGGCGATTGTTCCGATTTAATTTTAATTCAATTTTTAGATATAATTTGATTAACCCTAAATAATTTTAAAAATAATTTTATGTATTTTGTTTTAAAAAAATAGTCACGTCTTACTCAATTACGGTTATCTATTATTTAAATTTGTTTTAAAATTAATATTTAGGTTATACAAGATGACTCAAATGATCCTTTTTAAGTTTTGGACCTAACTAGGGTTAAGAAAATAGAACAATTAATCATTATAGCATTGATTCCAATTTAATCTTTGAAGTTCATTTGATGTACTGTAAATTATTTTTAAAATTTTTCTTATGAATTGTTTTTTAAAAAAATAATTATATCTCACTCTATTACTAATATCTATTATTTGAATATAATTTAAATTTACTATTTCGCATATACAAGATAGCCAAATGATGTTTTTTGCGGTTTGAACACAACCAGAATTAAGAAAATATAATAACTCTTCGCGTTAACGATTGTTCCGATTTAATTTTAATTTAATTTTTAGATATAATTTGATTAACCCTAAATGATTTTTAAAAATATTTTGATGTATTGTGTTTAAAGAAAAAAGTCATCTCACTCAATTACGGTTATCTATTATTCAAATTTATTTTAAAAATAATATTTAGGTTATACAAGATGACTCAAATGATTCTTTTTAAGTTTTGGACATAACCAGTATTAAGAAAATAGATTAATCATTATAATTAATTTCAATCAATTTCATAAAGAATTAATCATTATAGCATTGTCCGATTTGATTCCAATTTCATCTTTGAAGTTCATTTGATGGACTGTAAATTATTTTTAAAATTTTTCTTATGAATTGTTTTTTAAAAAAATAATTATATCTCACTCTATTACTGATATCTATTATTCGAATATAATTTAAATTTACTATTTCGCATATACAAGATAGCCAAATGATGTTTTTTACGGTTTGAACACAACCAGAATTAAGAAAATATAATAACTCTTCGCATTAACGATTGTTCCGATTTAATTTAATTTTTATATATAACTTAATTAACCCTAAATGATTTTTAAAAATATTTTGATATATTGTGTTTAAAAAAATTTGTCATATCTCACTCAATTACGGTTATCTATTATTCAAATTTATTTTAAAATTAATATTTAGGTTATACAAGATGACTCAAATGATCCTTTTTAAGTTTTGGACATAACCAGGGTTAAGAAAATAGAACAATTAATCATTATAGCATTGTCCGATTTGATTCCAATTTCATCTTTGAAGTTCATTTGATGGACTGTAAATTATTTTTAAAATTTTCCTTATGAATTGTTTTTTAAAAAAATAATTATATCTCACTCTATTACTGATATCTATTATTCGAATATAATTTAAATTTACTATTTCGCATATACAAGATAGCCAAATGATGTTTTTTGCGGTTTGAACACAACCAGAGTTAAGAAAATGTAATAACTAATAGGGTTGGCGATTGTTCCGATTTAATTTTAGTTCAATTTTTAGATATAATTTGATTATCCCTAAATAATTTTTAAAAATAATTTTATGTATTTTTTTTTTTAAAAAATAGTCATGTCTCACTCAATTACGCTTATCTATTATTCAAATTTATTTTAAAATTAATATTTAGGTTATACAAGATGACTCAAATGATCCTTTTTAAGTTTTGGACATAACCAGGGTTAAGAAAATAGAACAATTAATCATTATAGCATTGATTCCAATTTATTTCCAATTAATAGCATTGTCCGATTTGATTCCAATTTCATCTTTGAATTGTTCATTTGATGGACTGTAAATTATTTTTAAAATTTTTCTTATGAATTGTTTTTAAAAAAAATAATTATATCTCACTCTATTACTGATATCTATTATTCGAATATAATTTACATTTACTATTTCGCATATACGAGATAGCCAAATGATGTTTTTTGCGGTTTGAACACAACCAGAGTTAAGAAAATGTAATAACTAATAGGGTTGGCGATTGTTCCGATTTAATTTTAATTCAATTTTTAGATATAATTTGATTAACCCTAAATAATTTTAAAAATAATTTTATGTATTTTGTTTTAAAAAAATAGTCACGTCTTACTCAATTACGGTTATCTATTATTTAAATTTGTTTTAAAATTAATATTTAGGTTATACAAGATGACTCAAATGATCCTTTTTAAGTTTTGGACCTAACTAGGGTTAAGAAAATAGAACAATTAATCATTATAGCATTGATTCCAATTTAATCTTTGAAGTTCATTTGATGTACTGTAAATTATTTTTAAAATTTTTCTTATGAATTGTTTTTTAAAAAAATAATTATATCTCACTCTATTACTAATATCTATTATTTGAATATAATTTAAATTTACTATTTCGCATATACAAGATAGCCAAATGATGTTTTTTGCGGTTTGAACACAACCAGAATTAAGAAAATATAATAACTCTTCGCGTTAACGATTGTTCCGATTTAATTTTAATTTAATTTTTAGATATAATTTGATTAACCCTAAATGATTTTTAAAAATATTTTGATGTATTGTGTTTAAAGAAAAAAGTCATCTCACTCAATTACGGTTATCTATTATTCAAATTTATTTTAAAAATAATATTTAGGTTATACAAGATGACTCAAATGATTCTTTTTAAGTTTTGGACATAACCAGTATTAAGAAAATAGATTAATCATTATAATTAATTTCAATCAATTTCATAAAGAATTAATCATTATAGCATTGTCCGATTTGATTCCAATTTAATCTTTGAAGTTCATTTGATGGACTGCAAATTGTTTTTAAAATTTAGCTTATGAATTGTTTTTAAAAAAAATAATTATATCTCACTCTATAACTAATATTTATTATTCGAATATAATTTAAATTTACTATTTCGCATATACAAGATAGCCAAATGATGTTTTGTGCGGTTTGAACACAGCCAGAGTTAAGAAAATGTAATAAATAATAGGGTTGGCGATTGTTCCGATTAATTTTAATTCAATTTTTTGATATAATTTGATTAACCCTAAATAATTTTTTAAAATAATTTTATGTATTATGTTTTAAAAAAATAGTCATATCTCACTCAATTACGGTTATCTATTATTCAAATTTATTTTAAAATTAATATTTAGGTTATACAAGATGACTCAATTGATGCTTTTTAAGTTTTGGTCATAACCAGGGTTAAGAAAATAGAACAATTAATCATTATAGCATTGTCCGATTTGATTCCAATTTAATTTTTAAAGTTTATTTGATGTATTGTAAATTATTTTTAAATTTTTTCTTATGAATTGTTTTTAAAAAAAATAATTATATCTCACTCTATTACTGTTATTTATTATTCGAATATAATTTACATTTACTATTTCCCATATACAAGAAAGCCAAATGATGTTTTTTACGGTTTGAACACAACCAGAGTTAAGAAAATGTAATAACTAGTAGCGTTGGCGATTGTTCCGTTTTAATTTTAATTTAATTTTTATATATAATTTGATTAACCCTAAATGACTTTTAAAAATATTTTGATGTATTGTGTTTAAAAAAAATAGTCATATCTCACTCAATTACGGTTATCTATTATTCAAATTTATTTTAAAATTAATATTTAGGTTATACAAGATGACTCAAATGATCCTTTTTAAGTTTTGGACATATCGAGGGTTAAGAAAATAGAACAATTAATCATTATAGCATTGTCCGATTTGATTCCAATTTTATCTTTGAAGTTCATTTGATGGACTGTAAATTATTATTAAAATTTTTCTTATGAATTGTTTTTTAAAAAAATAATTATATCTCACTCTATTACTGATATCTATTATACGAATATAATTTAAATTTACTATTTCGCATATACAAAATAGCCAAATGATGTTTTTTGCGGTTTGAACACAACCAGAGTTAAGAAAATGTAATAACTAATAGGGTTGGCGATTGTTCCGATTTAATTTTAGTTCAATTTTTAGATATAATTTGATTATCCCTAAATAATTTTTAAAAATAATTTTATGTATTTTTTTTTTAAAAAATAGTCATGTCTCACTCAATTACGCTTATCTATTATTCAAATTTATTTTAAAATTAATATTTAGGTTATACAAGATGACTCAAATGATCCTTTTTAAGTTTTGGACATAACCAGGGTTAAGAAAATAGAACAATTAATCATTATAGCATTGTCCGATTTGATTCCAATTTCATCTTTGAATTGTTCATTTGATGGACTGTAAATTATTTTTAAAATTTTTCTTATGAATTGTTTTTTAAAAAAATAATTATATCTCACTCTATTACTGATATCTATTATTCGAATATAATTTAAATTTACTATTTCGCATATACAAGATAGCCAAATGATGTTTTTTGCGGTTTGAACACAACCAGAGTTAAGAAAATGTAATAACTAATAGGGTTGGCCATTGTTCCGATTTAATTTTAATTCAATTTTTAGATATAATTTGATTAACCCTAAATAATTTTTAAAAATAATTTTATGTATTTTGTTTTAAAAAAATAGTCACGTCTTACTCAATTACGGTTATCTATTATTTAAATTTGTTTTAAAATTAATATTTAGGTTATACAAGATGACTCAAATGATCCTTTTTAAGTTTTGGACCTAACCAGGGTTAAGAAAATAGAACAATTAATCATTATAGCATTGATTCCAATTTAATCTTTGAAGTTCATTTGATGTACTGTAAATTATTTTTAAAATTTTTCTTATGAATTGTTTTTTAAAAAAATAATTATATCTCACTCTATTACTAATATCTATTATTTGAATATAATTTAAATTTACTATTTCGCATATACAAGATAGCCAAATGATGTTTTTTGCGGTTTGAACACAACCAGAATTAAGAAAATATAATAACTCTTCGCGTTAACGATTGTTCCGATTTAATTTTAATTTAATTTTTAGATATAATTTGATTAACCCTAAATGATTTTTAAAAATATTTTGATGTATTGTGTTTAAAGAAAAAAGTCATCTCACTCAATTACGGTTATCTATTATTCAAATTTATTTTAAAAATAATATTTAGGTTATACAAGATGACTCAAATGATTCTTTTTAAGTTTTGGACATAACCAGTATTAAGAAAATAGATTAATCATTATAATTAATTTCAATCAATTTCATAAAGAATTAATCATTATAGCATTGTCCGATTTGATTCCAATTTAATCTTTGAAGTTCATTTGATGGACTGCAAATTGTTTTTAAAATTTATCTTATGAATTGTTTTTAAAAAAAATAATTATATCTCACTCTATAACTAATATTTATTATTCGAATATAATTTAAATTTACTATTTCGCATATACAAGATAGCCAAATGATGTTTTGTGCGGTTTGAACACAGCCAGAGTTAAGAAAATGTAATAAATAATAGGGTTGGCGATTGTTCCGATTAATTTTAATTCAATTTTTTGATATAATTTGATTAACCCTAAATAATTTTTTAAAATAATTTTATGTATTATGTTTTAAAAAAATAGTCATATCTCACTCAATTACGGTTATCTATTATTCAAATTTATTTTAAAATTAATATTTAGGTTATACAAGATGACTCAATTGATGCTTTTTAAGTTTTGGTCATAACCAGGGTTAAGAAAATAGAACAATTAATCATTATAGCATTGTCCGATTTGATTCCAATTTAATTTTTAAAGTTTATTTGATGTATTGTAAATTATTTTTAAATTTTTTCTTATGAATTGTTTTTAAAAAAAATAATTATATCTCACTCTATTACTGTTATTTATTATTCGAATATAATTTACATTTACTATTTCCCATATACAAGAAAGCCAAATGATGTTTTTTACGGTTTGAACACAACCAGAGTTAAGAAAATGTAATAACTAGTAGCGTTGGCGATTGTTCCGTTTTAATTTTAATTTAATTTTTATATATAATTTGATTAACCCTAAATGACTTTTAAAAATATTTTGATGTATTGTGTTTAAAAAAAATAGTCATATCTCACTCAATTACGGTTATCTATTATTCAAATTTATTTTAAAATTAATATTTAGGTTATACAAGATGACTCAAATGATCCTTTTTAAGTTTTGGACATATCGAGGGTTAAGAAAATAGAACAATTAATCATTATAGCATTGTCCGATTTGATTCCAATTTTATCTTTGAAGTTCATTTGATGGACTGTAAATTATTATTAAAATTTTTCTTATGAATTGTTTTTTAAAAAAATAATTATATCTCACTCTATTACTGATATCTATTATACGAATATAATTTAAATTTACTATTTCGCATATACAAAATAGCCAAATGATGTTTTTTGCGGTTTGAACACAACCAGAGTTAAGAAAATGTAATAACTAATAGGGTTGGCGATTGTTCCGATTTAATTTTAGTTCAATTTTTAGATATAATTTGATTATCCCTAAATAATTTTTAAAAATAATTTTATGTATTTTTTTTTTTAAAAATAGTCATGTCTCACTAAATTACGCTTATCTATTATTCAAATTTATTTTAAAATTAATATTTAGGTTATACAAGATGACTCAAATGATCCTTTTTAAGTTTTGGACATAACCAGGGTTAAGAAAATAGAACAATTAATCATTATAGCATTGTCCGATTTGATTCCAATTTCATCTTTGAATTGTTCATTTGATGGACTGTAAATTATTTTTAAAATTTTTCTTATGAATTGTTTTTTAAAAAAATAATTATATCTCACTCTATTACTGATATCTATTATTCGAATATAATTTAAATTTACTATTTCGCATATACAAGATAGCCAAATGATGTTTTTTGCGGTTTGAACACAACCAGAGTTAAGAAAATGTAATAACTAATAGGGTTGGCCATTGTTCCGATTTAATTTTAATTCAATTTTTAGATATAATTTGATTAACCCTAAATAATTTTTAAAAATAATTTTATGTATTTTGTTTTAAAAAAATAGTCACGTCTTACTCAATTACGGTTATCTATTATTTAAATTTGTTTTAAAATTAATATTTAGGTTATACAAGATGACTCAAATGATCCTTTTTAAGTTTTGGACCTAACCAGGGTTAAGAAAATAGAACAATTAATCATTATAGCATTGATTCCAATTTAATCTTTGAAGTTCATTTGATGTACTGTAAATTATTTTTAAAATTTTTCTTATGAATTGTTTTTTAAAAAAATAATTATATCTCACTCTATTACTAATATCTATTATTTGAATATAATTTAAATTTACTATTTCGCATATACAAGATAGCCAAATGATGTTTTTTGCGGTTTGAACACAACCAGAATTAAGAAAATATAATAACTCTTCGCGTTAACGATTGTTCCGATTTAATTTTAATTTAATTTTTAGATATAATTTGATTAACCCTAAATGATTTTTAAAAATATTTTGATGTATTGTGTTTAAAGAAAAAAGTCATCTCACTCAATTACGGTTATCTATTATTCAAATTTATTTTAAAAATAATATTTAGGTTATACAAGATGACTCAAATGATTCTTTTTAAGTTTTGGACATAACCAGTATTAAGAAAATAGATTAATCATTATAATTAATTTCAATCAATTTCATAAAGAATTAATCATTATAGCATTGTCCGATTTGATTCCAATTTAATCTTTGAAGTTCATTTGATGGACTGCAAATTGTTTTTAAAATTTAGCTTATGAATTGTTTTTAAAAAAAATAATTATATCTCACTCTATAACTAATATTTATTATTCGAATATAATTTAAATTTACTATTTCGCATATACAAGATAGCCAAATGATGTTTTGTGCGGTTTGAACACAGCCAGAGTTAAGAAAATGTAATAAATAATAGGGTTGGCGATTGTTCCGATTAATTTTAATTCAATTTTTTGATATAATTTGATTAACCCTAAATAATTTTTTAAAATAATTTTATGTATTATGTTTTAAAAAAATAGTCATATCTCACTCAATTACGGTTATCTATTATTCAAATTTATTTTAAAATTAATATTTAGGTTATACAAGATGACTCAATTGATGCTTTTTAAGTTTTGGTCATAACCAGGGTTAAGAAAATAGAACAATTAATCATTATAGCATTGTCCGATTTGATTCCAATTTAATTTTTAAAGTTTATTTGATGTATTGTAAATTATTTTTAAATTTTTTCTTATGAATTGTTTTTAAAAAAAATAATTATATCTCACTCTATTACTGTTATTTATTATTCGAATATAATTTACATTTACTATTTCCCATATACAAGAAAGCCAAATGATGTTTTTTACGGTTTGAACACAACCAGAGTTAAGAAAATGTAATAACTAGTAGCGTTGGCGATTGTTCCGTTTTAATTTTAATTTAATTTTTATATATAATTTGATTAACCCTAAATGACTTTTAAAAATATTTTGATGTATTGTGTTTAAAAAAAATAGTCATATCTCACTCAATTACGGTTATCTATTATTCAAATTTATTTTAAAATTAATATTTAGGTTATACAAGATGACTCAAATGATCCTTTTTAAGTTTTGGACATATCGAGGGTTAAGAAAATAGAACAATTAATCATTATAGCATTGTCCGATTTGATTCCAATTTTATCTTTGAAGTTCATTTGATGGACTGTAAATTATTATTAAAATTTTTCTTATGAATTGTTTTTTAAAAAAATAATTATATCTCACTCTATTACTGATATCTATTATACGAATATAATTTAAATTTACTATTTCGCATATACAAAATAGCCAAATGATGTTTTTTGCGGTTTGAACACAACCAGAGTTAAGAAAATGTAATAACTAATAGGGTTGGCGATTGTTCCGATTTAATTTTAGTTCAATTTTTAGATATAATTTGATTATCCCTAAATAATTTTTAAAAATAATTTTATGTATTTTTTTTTTAAAAAATAGTCATGTCTCACTCAATTACGCTTATCTATTATTCAAATTTATTTTAAAATTAATATTTAGGTTATACAAGATGACTCAAATGATCCTTTTTAAGTTTTGGACATAACCAGGGTTAAGAAAATAGAACAATTAATCATTATAGCATTGTCCGATTTGATTCCAATTTCATCTTTGAATTGTTCATTTGATGGACTGTAAATTATTTTTAAAATTTTTCTTATGAATTGTTTTTTAAAAAAATAATTATATCTCACTCTATTACTGATATCTATTATTCGAATATAATTTAAATTTACTATTTCGCATATACAAGATAGCCAAATGATGTTTTTTGCGGTTTGAACACAACCAGAGTTAAGAAAATGTAATAACTAATAGGGTTGGCCATTGTTCCGATTTAATTTTAATTCAATTTTTAGATATAATTTGATTAACCCTAAATAATTTTTAAAAATAATTTTATGTATTTTGTTTTAAAAAAATAGTCACGTCTTACTCAATTACGGTTATCTATTATTTAAATTTGTTTTAAAATTAATATTTAGGTTATACAAGATGACTCAAATGATCCTTTTTAAGTTTTGGACCTAACCAGGGTTAAGAAAATAGAACAATTAATCATTATAGCATTGATTCCAATTTAATCTTTGAAGTTCATTTGATGTACTGTAAATTATTTTTAAAATTTTTCTTATGAATTGTTTTTTAAAAAAATAATTATATCTCACTCTATTACTAATATCTATTATTTGAATATAATTTAAATTTACTATTTCGCATATACAAGATAGCCAAATGATGTTTTTTGCGGTTTGAACACAACCAGAATTAAGAAAATATAATAACTCTTCGCGTTAACGATTGTTCCGATTTAATTTTAATTTAATTTTTAGATATAATTTGATTAACCCTAAATGATTTTTAAAAATATTTTGATGTATTGTGTTTAAAGAAAAAAGTCATCTCACTCAATTACGGTTATCTATTATTCAAATTTATTTTAAAAATAATATTTAGGTTATACAAGATGACTCAAATGATTCTTTTTAAGTTTTGGACATAACCAGTATTAAGAAAATAGATTAATCATTATAATTAATTTCAATCAATTTCATAAAGAATTAATCATTATAGCATTGTCCGATTTGATTCCAATTTAATCTTTGAAGTTCATTTGATGGACTGCAAATTGTTTTTAAAATTTATCTTATGAATTGTTTTTAAAAAAAATAATTATATCTCACTCTATAACTAATATTTATTATTCGAATATAATTTAAATTTACTATTTCGCATATACAAGATAGCCAAATGATGTTTTGTGCGGTTTGAACACAGCCAGAGTTAAGAAAATGTAATAAATAATAGGGTTGGCGATTGTTCCGATTAATTTTAATTCAATTTTTTGATATAATTTGATTAACCCTAAATAATTTTTTAAAATAATTTTATGTATTATGTTTTAAAAAAATAGTCATATCTCACTCAATTACGGTTATCTATTATTCAAATTTATTTTAAAATTAATATTTAGGTTATACAAGATGACTCAATTGATGCTTTTTAAGTTTTGGTCATAACCAGGGTTAAGAAAATAGAACAATTAATCATTATAGCATTGTCCGATTTGATTCCAATTTAATTTTTAAAGTTTATTTGATGTATTGTAAATTATTTTTAAATTTTTTCTTATGAATTGTTTTTAAAAAAAATAATTATATCTCACTCTATTACTGTTATTTATTATTCGAATATAATTTACATTTACTATTTCCCATATACAAGAAAGCCAAATGATGTTTTTTACGGTTTGAACACAACCAGAGTTAAGAAAATGTAATAACTAGTAGCGTTGGCGATTGTTCCGTTTTAATTTTAATTTAATTTTTATATATAATTTGATTAACCCTAAATGACTTTTAAAAATATTTTGATGTATTGTGTTTAAAAAAAATAGTCATATCTCACTCAATTACGGTTATCTATTATTCAAATTTATTTTAAAATTAATATTTAGGTTATACAAGATGACTCAAATGATCCTTTTTAAGTTTTGGACATATCGAGGGTTAAGAAAATAGAACAATTAATCATTATAGCATTGTCCGATTTGATTCCAATTTTATCTTTGAAGTTCATTTGATGGACTGTAAATTATTATTAAAATTTTTCTTATGAATTGTTTTTTAAAAAAATAATTATATCTCACTCTATTACTGATATCTATTATACGAATATAATTTAAATTTACTATTTCGCATATACAAAATAGCCAAATGATGTTTTTTGCGGTTTGAACACAACCAGAGTTAAGAAAATGTAATAACTAATAGGGTTGGCGATTGTTCCGATTTAATTTTAGTTCAATTTTTAGATATAATTTGATTATCCCTAAATAATTTTTAAAAATAATTTTATGTATTTTTTTTTTAAAAAATAGTCATGTCTCACTAAATTACGCTTATCTATTATTCAAATTTATTTTAAAATTAATATTTAGGTTATACAAGATGACTCAAATGATCCTTTTTAAGTTTTGGACATAACCAGGGTTAAGAAAATAGAACAATTAATCATTATAGCATTGTCCGATTTGATTCCAATTTCATCTTTGAATTGTTCATTTGATGGACTGTAAATTATTTTTAAAATTTTTCTTATGAATTGTTTTTTAAAAAAATAATTATATCTCACTCTATTACTGATATCTATTATTCGAATATAATTTAAATTTACTATTTCGCATATACAAGATAGCCAAATGATGTTTTTTGCGGTTTGAACACAACCAGAGTTAAGAAAATGTAATAACTAATAGGGTTGGCCATTGTTCCGATTTAATTTTAATTCAATTTTTAGATATAATTTGATTAACCCTAAATAATTTTTAAAAATAATTTTATGTATTTTGTTTTAAAAAAATAGTCACGTCTTACTCAATTACGGTTATCTATTATTTAAATTTGTTTTAAAATTAATATTTAGGTTATACAAGATGACTCAAATGATCCTTTTTAAGTTTTGGACCTAACCAGGGTTAAGAAAATAGAACAATTAATCATTATAGCATTGATTCCAATTTAATCTTTGAAGTTCATTTGATGTACTGTAAATTATTTTTAAAATTTTTCTTATGAATTGTTTTTTAAAAAAATAATTATATCTCACTCTATTACTAATATCTATTATTTGAATATAATTTAAATTTACTATTTCGCATATACAAGATAGCCAAATGATGTTTTTTGCGGTTTGAACACAACCAGAATTAAGAAAATATATTAACTCTTCGCGTTAACGATTGTTCCGATTTAATTTTAATTAAATTTTTAGATATAATTTGATTAACCCTAAATGATTTTTAAAAATATTTTGATGTATTGTGTTTAAAGAAAAAAGTCATCTCACTCAATTACGGTTATCTATTATTCAAATTTATTTTAAAAATAATATTTAGGTTATACAAGATGACTCAAATGATCCTTTTTAAGTTTCGGACATAACCAGTATTAAGAAAATAGATTAATCATTATAATTAATTTCAATCAATTTCATAAAGAATTAATCATTATAGCATTGTCCGATTTGATTCCAATTTAATCTTTGAAGTTCATTTGATGGACTGCAAATTGTTTTTAAAATTTATCTTATGAATTGTTTTTAAAAAAAATAATTATATCTCACTCTATAACTAATATTTATTATTCGAATATAATTTAAATTTACTATTTCGCTTATACAAGATAGCCAAATGATGTTTTGTGCGGTTTGAACACAGCCAGAGTTAAGAAAATGTAATAAATAATAGGGTTGGCGATTGTTCCGATTAATTTTAATTCAATTTTTTGATATAATTTGATTAACCCTAAATAATTTTTTAAAATAATTTTATGTATTATGTTTTAAAAAAATAGTCATATCTCACTCAATTACGGTTATCTATTAATCAAATTTATTTTAAAATTAATATTAAGGTTATACAAGATGACTCAAATGATCCATTGGACATAACCAGAGTTAAGAAAATAGAACAATTAATCATTACTGCATTGTCCGATTTGATTCCAATTTAATTTTTGAAGTTCATTTGATGTACTGTAAATTATTTTTTAAATTTTTCTTATGAATTGTTTTTTAAAAAATAATTATATCTCTCTCTATTATACTGTTATTTATAATTAGAATATAATTTACATTTACTATTTCGCATATACAAGATAGCCAAATGATGTTTTTTACGGTTTGAACACAACCAGAATTAAGAAAATATAATAACTCTTCGCATTCACGATTGTTCCGATTTAATTTCAATTTAATTTTTAGATATAATTTGATTAACCCTAAATGATTTTTAAAAATATTTTTATATATTGTGTTTAAAAAAAATAGTCATATCTCACTCAACTACGGTTATCTATTATTCAAATTTATTTTAAAATTAATATTTAGGTTGTACAAGATGACTCAAATGATCCTTTTTAAATTTTGGACATAACCAGTGTTAAGAAAATAGAACAATTAATCATTATAGCATTGTCCGATTTGATTCCAATTTAATCTTTGATGTTCATTTGATGGACTGTAAATTATTTTTAAAATTTTTCTTATGAATTGTTTTTTAAAAAAATAATTATATCTCACTCTATTACTGTTATTTATTATTCGAATATAATTTGCATTTACTATTTTCCATCATATCTCACTCAATTACGGTTATCTATTATTCAAATTTATTTTAAAATTAATATTTAGGTTATACAAGATGACTCAAATGATCCTTTTTAAGTTTTGGACATAACCAGGGTTAAGAAAATAGAACAATTAATCATTATAGCATTGTCCGATTTAATTCCAATTTAATCTTTGATGTTTATTTGATGGACTGTAAATTATTTTTAAAATTTTTCTTATGAATTGTTTTTAAAAAAAATAATTATATCTCACTCTATTACTGATATCTATTATTCGAATATAATTTAAATTTACTATTTCGCATATACAAAATAGCCAAATGATATTTTTTGCGGTTTGAACACAACCAGACTTAAGAAAATGTATTAACTAATAGAGTTGGCGATTGTTCCGATTTAATTTTAATTAAATTTTTCGATATAATTTGATTAACCCTAAATAATTTTAAAAAATAATTTTATGTATTATGTTTTAAAAAAATAGTCATATCTCACTCAATTACGGTTATCTATTATTCAAATTTATTTAAAAATTAATATTTAGGTTATACAAGATGACTCAAATGATCCTTTTTAAGTTTTGGACATAACCAGGGTTAAGAAAATAGAACAATTAATCATTATAGCATTGTCCGATTTGATTCCAATTTAATTTTCGAAGTTCATTTAATGTACTGTAAATTATTTTTAAATTTTTTCTTATGAATTGTTTTTAAAAAAAATAACCATATCTCACTCTATTACTGTTATCTATTATTCGAATATCATTTAAATTTACTATTTCGCATATACAAGATAGCCAAATGATGTTTTTTACGGTTTGAACACAACCAGATTTAAGAAAATATAATAACTAATAGCGTTAAAGATTGTTCCGATTTAATTTTAATTTAATTTTTAGATATAATTTAATTAACCCCAAATGATTTTTTAAAATATTTTGTTGGATTGTGTTTAAAAAAAATAGTTATATCTCACTCAATTACGGTTATCTATTATTCAAATTTATTTTTAAATTAATATTTAGGTTATACAAGATGACTCAAATGATCCTTTTTAAGTTTTGGACATAACCAGAGTTAAGAAAATAGAACAATTAATCATTACTGCATTGTCCGATTTGATTCCAATTCAATCTTTGAAGTTCATTTGATGTACTGTAAATTATTTTTAAAATTTTTCTTATGAATTGTTTTTTAAAAAAATAATTATATCTCACTCTATTATACTGTTATTTATAATTCGAATATAATTTGCATTTACTATTTCGCATATACAAGATAGCCAAATGATGTTTTTTACGGTTTGAACACAACCAGAATTAAGAAAATATAATAACTCTTCGCATTCACGATTGTTCCGATTTAATTTGATTTTAATTTTTAGATATAATTTGATTAATCCTAAATGATTTTTAAAAATATTTTGATATATTATGTTTAAAAAAATAGTCATATCTCACTCAATTACGGTTATCTATTATTCAAATTTATTTTAAAATTAATATTTAGGTTATACAAGATGACTCAAATGATCCTTTTTAAGTTTTGGACATAACCAGGGTTAAGAAAATAAAACAATTAATCATTATAGCATTGTCCGATTTGATTCCAATTTCATCTTTGAAGTTCATTTGATGGACTGTAAATTATTTTTAAAATTTTTCTTATGAATTGTTTTTTAAAAAAATAATTATATCTCACTCTATTACTGATATCTATTATTCGAATATAATTTAAATTTACTATTTCGCATATACAAGATAGCCAAATGATGTTTTTTACGGTTTGAACACAACCAGATTTAAGAAAATATAATAACTAATAGCGTTAAAGATTGTTCCGATTTAATTTTAATTTAATTTTTAGATATAATTTAATTAACCCCAAATGATTTTTTAAAATATTTTGTTGGATTGTGTTAAAAAAAAATAGTTATATCTCACTCAATTACGGTTATCTATTATTCAAATTTATTTTTAAATTAATATTTAGGTTATACAAGATGACTCAAATGATCCTTTTTAAGTTTTGGACATAACCAGAGTTAAGAAAATAGAACAATTAATCATTACTGCATTGTCCGATTTGATTCCAATTCAATCTTTGAAGTTCATTTGATGTACCGTAAATTATTTTTAAAATTTTTCTTATGAATTGTTTTTTAAAAAAATAATTATATCTCACTCTATTATACTGTTATTTATAATTCGAATATAATTTGCATTTACTATTTCGCATATACAAGATAGCCAAATGATGTTTTTTACGGTTTGAACACAACCAGAATTAAAAAAATATAATAACTTTTCGCATTAACGATTGTTCCGATTTAATTTTAATTTAATTTTTATATATAACTTAATTAACCCTAAATGATTTTTAAAAATATTTTGATATATTATGTTTAAAAAAATAGTCATATCTCACTCAATTACGGTTATCTATTATTCAAATTTATTTTAAAATTAATATTTAGGTTATACAAGATGACTCAAATGATCCTTTTTAAGTTTTGGACATAACCAGGGTTAAGAAAATAGAACAATTAATCATTATTACATTGTCCGATTTGATTCCAATTTATTTTTTGAAGTTCATTTCATGTATTGTAAATTATTTTTAAAATTTTTCTTATGAATTGTTTTTAAAAAAAATAATTATATCTCACTCTATTACTGTTATTTATCATTCGAATATAATTTACATTTACTATTTCCCATATACAAGAAAGCCAAATGATGTTTTTTACGGTTTGAACACAACCAGAGTTAAGAAAATGTAATAACTAGTAGCGTTGGCGATTGTTCCGATTTAATTTTAATTCAATTTCTATATATAATTTGATTAACCCTAAATGACTTAAAAATATTTTGATGTATTGTGTTTAAAAAAAATAGTCATATCTCACTCAATTACGGTTATCTATTATTCAAATTTATTTTAAAATTAATATTTAGGTTATACAAGATGACTCAAATGATCCTTTTTAAGTTTTGGACATTACGAGGGTTAAGAAAATAGAACAATTAATCATTATAGATAGCATTGTCCGATTTGATTCCAATTTCATCTTTGAAGTTCATTTCATGGACTGTAAATTATTTTTAAAATTTTTCTTATGAATTGTTTTTTAAAAAAATAATTATATCTCACTCTATTACTGATATCTATTATTCGAATATAATTTAAATTTACTATTTCGCATATACAAGATAGCCAAATGATGTTTTTTACGGTTTGAACACAACCAGAGTTAAGAAAATGTAATAACTAATAGGGTTGGCGATTGTTCCGATTTAATTTTAATTCAATTTTTAGATATAATTTAATTAACCCTAAAAAATTTTTAAAAATAATTTTATGTATTTTGTTTTAAAAAAATAGTCATGTCTGACTCAATTACGGTTATCTATTATTCAAATTTATTTTATAATTAATATTTAGGTTATAGAAGATGACTCAAATGATCCTTTTTAAGTTTTGGACATAACCAGGGTTAAGAAAATTGAACAATTAATAATTATTACATTGTCCGATTTGATTCCAATTTATTTTTTGAAGTTCATTTGATGTATTGTAAATTATTTTAAAAACTTCTCTTATGAATTGTTTTTTAAAAAAATAATTATATCTCACTCTATTACTGTTATCTATTATTCGAATAGAATTTAAATTTACTATTTCGCATTTACAAGATAGCCAAATGATGTTTTTTACGGTTTGAACACAACCAGAATTATGAAAATATAATAACTGATAGGGTTAAAGACTGTTCCGTTTTAATTTTAATTTAATTTTTATATATAATTTGATTAACCCTAAATGACTTTTAAAAATATTTTGATGTATTGTGTTTAAAAAAAATAGTCATATCTCACTCAATTACGGTTATCTATTATTCAAATTTATTTTAAAATTAATATTTAGGTTATACAAGATGACTCAAATGATCCTTTTTAAGTTTTGGACATAACCAGGGTTAAGAAAATTGAACAATTAATAATTATTACATTGCCCGATTTGATTCCAATTTCATCTTTGAAGTTCATTTGATGGACTGTAAATTATTTTTAAAAACTTCTCTTATGAATTGTTTTTTAAAAAAATAATTATATCTCACTCTATTACTGATATCTATTATTCGAATATAATTTAAATTTACTATTTCGCATATACAAGATAGCCAAATGATGTTTTTTACGGTTTGAACACAACCAGAATTAAGAAAATATAATAACTCTTCGCATTAACGATTGTTCCGATTTAATTTTAATTTAATTTTTATATATAACTTAATTAACCCTAAATGATTTTTAAAAATATTTTGATATATTGTGTTTAAAAAAATTTGTCATATCTCACTCAATTACGGTTATCTATTATTCAAATTTATTTTAAAATTAATATTTAGGTTATACAAGATGACTCAAATGATCCTTTTTAAGTTTTGGACCTAACCAGGGTTAAGAAAATAGAACAATTAATCATTATAGCATTGATTCCAATTTAATCTTTGAAGTTCATTTGATGTACTGTAAATTATTTTTAAAATTTTTCTTATGAATTGTTTTTTAAAAAAATAATTATATCTCACTCTATTACTGATATCTATTATTCGAATATAATTTAAATTTACTATTTCGCATATACAAGATAGCCAAATGATGTTTTTTGCGGTTTGAACACAACCAGAATTAAGAAAATATAATAACTCTTCGCGTTAACGATTGTTCCGATTTAATTTTAATTCAATTTTTAGATATAATTTAATTAACCCTAAAAAATTTTTTAAAATAATTTTATGTATTTTGTTTTAAAAAAATAGTCATGTCTTACTCAATTACGGTTATCTATTATTCAAATTTATTTTATAATTAATATTTAGGTTATAGAAGATGACTCAAATGATCCTTTTTAAGTTTTGGACATAAACAGGGTTAAGAAAATTGAACAATTAATAATTATTACATTGTCCGATTTGATTCCAATTTATTTTTTGAAGTTCATTTGATGTATTGTAAATTATTTTAAAAACTTCTCTTATGAATTGTTTTTTAAAAAAATAATTATATCTCACTCTATTACTGTTATCTATTATTCGAATAGAATTTAAATTTACTATTTCGCATTTACAAGATAGCCAAATGATGTTTTTTACGGTTTGAACACAACCAGAATTATGAAAATATAATAACTGATAGGGTTAAAGACTGTTCCGTTTTAATTTTAATTTAATTTTTATATATAATTTGATTAACCCTAAATGACTTTTAAAAATATTTTGATGTATTGTGTTTAAAAAAAATAGTCATATCTCACTCAATTACGGTTATCTATTATTCAAATTTATTTTAAAATTAATATTTAGGTTATACAAGATGACTCAAATGATCCTTTTTAAGTTTTGGACATAACCAGGGTTAAGAAAATAGAACAATTAATCATTATAGCATTGTCCGATTTGATTCCAATTTCATCTTTGAAGTTCATTTGATGGACTGTAAATTATTTTTAAAATTTTCCTTATGAATTGTTTTTTAAAAAAATAATTATATCTCACTCTATTACTGATATCTATTATTCGAATATAATTTAAATTTACTATTTCGCATATACAAGATAGCCAAATGATGTTTTTTGCGGTTTGAACACAACCAGAGTTAAGAAAATGTAATAACTAATAGGGTTGGCGATTGTTCCGATTTAATTTTAGTTCAATTTTTAGATATAATTTGATTATCCCTAAATAATTTTTAAAAATAATTTTATGTATTTTTTTTTTTAAAAAAATAGTCATGTCTCACTCAATTACGCTTATCTATTATTCAAATTTATTTTAAAATTAATATTTAGGTTATACAAGATGACTCAAATGATCCTTTTTAAGTTTTGGACCTAACCAGGGTTAAGAAAATAGAACAATTAATCATTATAGCATTGATTCCAATTTAATCTTTGAAGTTCATTTGATGTACTGTAAATTATTTTTAAAATTTTTCTTATGAATTGTTTTTTAAAAAAATAATTATATCTCACTCTATTACTAATATCTATTATTTGAATATAATTTAAATTTACTATTTCGCATATACAAGATAGCCAAATGATGTTTTTTGCGGTTTGAACACAACCAGAATTAAGAAAATATAATAACTCTTCGCGTTAACGATTGTTCCGATTTAATTTTAATTTAATTTTTAGATATAATTTGATTAACCCTAAATGATTTTTAAAAATATTTTGATGTATTGTGTTTAAAGAAAAAAGTCATCTCACTCAATTACGGTTATCTATTATTCAAATTTATTTTAAAAATAATATTTAGGTTATACAAGATGACTCAAATGATCCTTTTTAAGTTTTGGACATAACCAGTATCAAGAAAATAGATTAATCATTATAATTAATTTCAATCAATTTCATAAAGAATTAATCATTATAGCATTGTCCGATTTGATTCCAATTTAATCTTTGAAGTTCATTTGATGGACTGCAAATTGTTTTTAAAATTTATCTTATGAATTGTTTTTTAAAAAAATAATTATATCTCACTCTATTACTGATATCTATTATTCGAATATAATTTAAATTTACTATTTCGCATATACAAGATAGACAAATGATGTTTTTTACGGTTTGAACACAACTAGAATTAAGAAAATATAATAACTCTTCGCATTAACGATTGTTCCGATTTAATTTTAATTTAATTTTTATATATAATTTAATTAACCCTAAATGACTTAAAAATATTTTGATGTATTGTGTTTAAAAAAAATAGTCATATCTCACTAAATTACGGTTATCTATTATTCAAATTTATTATACAATTAATATTTAGGTTATACAAGATGACTCAAACGATCTTTTTTAAATTTTGGTCATAACCAGGGTTAAGAAAATAGAACAATTAATCGTTATAGCATTGTCCGATTTGATTCCAATTTAATCTTTGAAGTTCATTTGATGATTTTTAAGTTTTGGAGATAACCAGGGTTAAGAAAGTAAAAAAATTAATCATTATAGCATTGTCCGATTTGATTCTAATTTAATGTTTGAAGTTCATTTGATGTACTGTAAATTATTTTTTAAGTTTTTCTTATGAATTGTTTTTTAAAATAATTATTATATCTCACTCTATTACTAATATCTATTATTCGAATATAATTTAAATTTACTATTTCGCATATACAAGATAGCCAAATGATGTTTTTTGCGGTTTGAACACAACCAGAGTTAAGAAAATATAATAACTGATAGCGTTAAAGACTGTTCCGTTTTAATTTTAATCTAATTTTTATATATAATTTGATTAACCCTAAATGACTTTTAAAAATATTGATGTATTGTGTTTAAAAAAAATAGTCTTATCTCACTCAATTACGGTTATCTATTAATCAAATTTATTTTAGAATTAATATTTAGGTTATACAAGAATACTCAAATGATCCTTTTTAAGTTTTGGACATAACCAGGGTTAAGAAAATAGAACAGTTAATCGTTATTGCATTGTCCGATTTGATTCCAATTTAATTTTTGAAGTTCATTTGATGTACTGTAAATTACTTTTAAAATTTTTCTTATGAATTGTTTTTTAAAAAAATAATTATATCTCACTTTTAATCTACTGTTATCTATTATTCGAATAGAATTTAAATTTACTATTTCGCATTTACAAGTTAGCCAAATGATGTTTTTTACGGTTTGAAAACAACCAGAATTAAGAAAATATAATAACTGATGGCGTTAAAGACTGTTCCGTTTTAATTTTAATCTAATTTTTATATATAATTTGATTAACCCTAAATGACTTTTAAATATATTTTGATGTATTGTGTTTAAAAAAAATAGTCTTATCTCACTCAATTACGGTTATCTATTAATCAAATTTATTTTAAAATTAATATTTAGGTTATACAAGAATACTCAAATGATCCTTTTTAAGTTTTGGACATAAGCAGGGTTAAGAAAATAGAACAGTTAATCGTTATTGCATTGTCCGATTTGATTCCAATTTAATTTTTGAAGTTCATTTGATGTACTGTAAATTACTTTTAAAATTTTTCTTATGAATTGTTTTTTAAAAAAATAATTATATCTCACTTTTAATCTACTGTTATCTATTATTCGAATATAATTTAAACTTACTATTTCGCATATACAAGATAGCCAAATGATGTTTTTTGCGGTTTGAACACAACCAGAGTTAAGAAAATGTAATAACTAATAGGGTTGGCGATTGTTCCGATTTAATTTTAATTCAATTTTTAGATATAATTTAATTAACCCTAAATAATTTTTAAAAATAATTTTATGTATTTTGTTTTAAAAAAATAGTCATGTCTCACTCAATTACGGTTATCTATTATTCAAATTTATTTTATATTTAATATTTAGGTTATACAAGCTGACTCAAATGATCCTTTTTAAGTTTTGGACATAACCAGGGTTAAGAAAATTGAACAATTAATCATTATTACATTGTCCGATTTGATTCCAATTTATTTTTTGAAGTTCATTTGATGTATTGTAAATTATTTTAAAAACTTTTCTTATGAATTGTTTTTTAAAAAAATAATTATATCTCACTCTATTACTGTTATCTATTATTCGAATAGAATTTAAATTTACTATTTTGCATTTACAAGATAGCCAAATGATGTTTTTTGCGGTTTGAACACAACCAGAGTTAAGAAAATGTAATAACTAATAGGGTTGGCGATTGTTCCGATTTAATTTTAATTCAATTTTTAGATATAATTTGATTAACCCTAAATAATTTAAAAAAATAATTTTATGTATTTTGTTTTAAAAAAATTGTCATATCTCACTCAATTACGGTAATCTATTATTCAAATTTATCTTAAAATTAATATTTAGGTTATACAAGATGACTCAATTGATGCTTTTTAAGTTTTGGTCATAACCAGGGTTAAGAAAATAGAACAATTAATCATTATAGCATTGTCCGATTTGATTCTAATTTCATCTTTGAAGTTCATTTGATGGACTGTAAATTATTTTTAAAATTTTTCTTATGAATTGTTTTTTAAAAAAATAATTATATCTCACTCTATTACTGATATCTATTTTTCGAATATAATTTAAATTTACTATTTCGCATATACAAGATAGCCAAATGATGTTTTTTACGGTTTGAACACAACCAGAATTAAGAAAATATAATAACTCTTCGCATTAACGATTGTTCCGATTTAATTTGAATTCAATTTTTAGATATAATTTGATTAAACCTAAATGATTTCTAAAAATATTTTGATATATTGTGTTTAAAAAAATAGTCATATCTCACTCAATTACGGTAATCTATTATTCAAATTTATTTTAAAATTAATATTTAGGTTATACAAGATGACTCAATTGATGCTTTTTAAGTTTTGGTCATAACCAGGGTTAAGAAAATAGAACAATTAATCATTATAGCATTGTCCGATTTGATTCCAATTTCATCTTTGAAGTTCATTTAATGGACTGTAAATTATTTTTAAAATTTTTCTTATGAATTGTTTTTAAAAAAAATAATTATATCTCACTCTATTACTGATATCTATTTTTCGAATATAATTTACATTTACTATTTCCCATATACAAGAAAGCCAAATGATGTTTTTTACGGTTTGAACACAACCAGAGTTAAGAAAATGTAATAACTAGTAGCGTTGGCGATTGTTCCGATTTAATTTTAATTCAATTTCTATATATAATTTGATTAACCCTAATTGATTTTTAAAAATATTTTGATATATTGTGTTTAAAAAAAATAGTCATGTCTTACTCAATTACGGTTATCTATTATTCAAATTTATTTTAAAATTAATATTTAGGTTATACAAGATGACTCAAATGATCCTTTTTAAGTTTTGGACATAACCAGGGTTAAGAAAATAGAACAATTAATTATAGCATTGTCCGATTTGATTCCAATTTCATCTTTGAAGTTCATTTGATGGACTGTAAATTATTTTTAAAATTTTTCTTATGAATTGTTTTTTAAAAAAATAATTATATCTCACTCTATTACTGATATCTATAATTCGAATATAATTTAAATTTACTATTTCGCATATACAAGATAGCCAAATGATGTTTTTTGCGGTTTGAACACAACCAGAGTTAAGAAAATGTAATAAATAATAGGGTTGGCGATAGTTCCGATTTAATTTTAATTCAATTTTTAGATATAATTTGATTATCCCTAAATAATTTTTAAAAATAATTTTATGTATTTTTTTTTTTAAAATAGTCATGTCTCACTCAATTACGCTTATCTATTATTCAAATTTATTTTAAAATTAATATTTAGGTTATACAAGATGACTCAAATGATCCTTTTTAAGTTTTGGTCATAACCAGGGTTAAGAAAATAGAACAAATAATCATTATAGCATTGTCCGATTTGATTCCAATTTAATTTTTGAAGTTTATTTGATGTATTGTAAATTATTTTTAAAATTTTTCTTATGAATTGTTTTTAAAAAAAATAATTATATCTCACTCTATTACTGTTATTTATCTTTCGAATATAATTTACATTTACTATTTCCCATATACAAGAAAGCCAAATGATGTTTTTTACGGTTTGAACACAACCAGAGTTAAGAAAATGTAATAACTAGTAGCGTTGGCGATTGTTCCGATTTAATTTTAATTCAATTTCTATATATAATTTGATTAACCCTAAATGATTTTTAAAAATATTTTGATATATTGTGTTTAAAAAAAATAGTCATGTCTCACTCAATTACGGTTATCTATTATTCAAATTTATTTTAAAATTAATATTTAGGTTATACAAGATGACTCAAATGATCCTTTTTAAGTTTTGGACATAACCAGGGTTAAGAAAATAGATCAATTAATCATTATAGCATTGTCCGATTTGATTCCAATTTCATCTTTGAATTGTTCATTTGATGGACTGTAAATTATTTTTAAAATTTTTCTTATGAATTGTTTTTTAAAAAAATAATTATATCTCACTCTATTACTGATATCTATTATTCGAATATAATTTAAATTTACTATTTCGCATATACAAGATAGCCAAATGATGTTTTTTGCGGTTTGAACACAACCAGAGTTAAGAAAATGTAATAACTAATAGGGTTGGCGATTGTTCCGATTTAATTTTAATTCAATTTTTAGATATAATTTGATTAACCCTAAATAATTTTTAAAAATAATTTTATGTATTTTGTTTTAAAAAAATAGTCACGTCTTACTCAATTACGGTTATCTATTATTTAAATTTGTTTTAAAATTAATATTTAGGTTATACAAGATGACTCAAATGATCCTTTTTAAGTTTTGGACCTAACCAGGGTTAAGAAAATAGAACAATTAATCATTATAGCATTGATTCCAGTTTAATCTTTAAAGTTCATTTGATGTACTGTAAATTATTTTTAAAATTTTTCTTATGAATTGTTTTTTAAAAAAATAATTATATCTCACTCTATTACTAATATCTATTATTTGAATATAATTTAAATTTATTATTTCGCATATACAAGATAGCCAAATGATGTTTTTTGCGGTTTGAACACAACCAGAATTAAGAAAATATAATAACTCTTCGCGTTAACGATTGTTCCGATTTAATTTTAATTTAATTTTTAGATATAATTTGATTAACCCTAAATGATTTTTAAAAATATTTTGATGTATTGTGTTTAAAGAAAAAAGTCATCTCACTCAATTACGGTTATCTATTATTCAAATTTATTTTAAAAATAATATTTAGGTTATACAAGATGACTCAAATGATCCTTTTTAAGTTTTGGACATAACCAGTATTAAGAAAATAGATTAATCATTATAATTAATTTCAATCAATTTCATAAAGAATTAATCATTATAGCATTGTCCGATTTAATTCCAATTTAATCTTTGAAGTTTATTTGATGGACTGCAAATTGTTTTTAAAATTTATCTTATGAATTGTTTTTTAAAAAAATAATTATATCTCACTCTATTACTGATATCTATTATTCGAATATAATTTAAATTTACTATTTCGCATATACAAGATAGACAAATGATGTTTTTTACGGTTTGAACACAACTAGAATTAAGAAAATATAATAACTCTTCGCATTAACGATTGTTCCGATTTAATTTTAATTTAATTTTTATATATAATTTAATTAACCCTAAATGACTTAAAAATATTTTGATGTATTGTGTTTAAAAAAAATTGTCATATCTCACTAAATTACGGTTATCTATTATTCAAATTTATTATAAAATTAATATTTAGGTTATACAAGATGACTCAAACGATCTTTTTTAAATTTTGGTCATAACCAGGGTTAAGAAAATAGAACAATTAATCGTTATAGCATTGTCCGATTTGATTCCAATTTAATCTTTGAAGTTCATTTGATGATTTTTAAGTTTTGGAGATAACCAGGGTTAAGAAAGTAAAAAAATTAATCATTATAGCATTGTCCGATTTGATTCTAATTTAATGTTTGAAGTTCATTTGATGTACTGTAAATTATTTTTTAAGTTTTTCTTATGAATTGTTTTTTAAAATAATTATTATATCTCACTCTATTACTAATATCTATTATTCGAATATAATTTAAATTTACTATTTCGCATATACAAGATAGCCAAATGATGTTTTTTGCGTTTTGAACACAACCAGAGTTAAGAAAATATAATAACTGATAGCGTTAAAGACTGTTCCGTTTTAATTTTAATCTAATTTTTATATATAATTTGATTAAATCTAAATGACTTTTAAAAATATTTTGATGTATTGTGTTTAAAAAAAATAGTCTTATCTCACTCAATTACGGTTATCTATTAATCAAATTTATTTTAGAATTAATATTTAGGTTATACAAGAATACTCAAATGATCCTTTTTAAGTTTTGGACATAACCAGGGTTAAGAAAATAGAACAGTTAATCGTTATTGCATTGTCCGATTTGATTCCAATTTAATTTTTGAAGTTCATTTGATGTACTGTAAATTACTTTTAAAATTTTTCTTATGAATTGTTTTTTAAAAAAATAATTATATCTCACTTTTAATCTACTGTTATCTATTATTCGAATAGAATTTAAATTTACTATTTCGCATTTACAAGTTAGCCAAATGATGTTTTTTACGGTTTGAACACAACCAGAATTAAGAAAATATAATAACTGATGGCGTTAAAGACTGTTCCGTTTTAATTTTAATCTAATTTTTATATATAATTTGAATAACCCTAAATGACTTTTAAATATATTTTGATGTATTGTGTTTAAAAAAAATAGTCGTATCTCACTCAATTACGGTTATCTATTAATCAAATTTATTTTAAAATTAATATTTAGGTTATACAAGAATACTCAAATGATCCTTTTTAAGTTTTGGACATAACCAGGGTTAAGAAAATAGAACAGTTAATCGTTATTGCATTGTCCGATTTGATTCCAATTTAATTTTTGAAGTTCATTTGATGTACTGTAAATTACTTTTAAAATTTTTCTTATCGTTTTTTAAAAAAATAATTATATCTCACTCTATTACTAATATCTATTATTCGAATATAATTTATATTTACTATTTCGCATATACAAGATAGCCAAATGATGTTTTGTGCGGTTTGAACACAGCCAGAGTTAAGAAAATGTAATAAATAATAGGGTTGGCGATTGTTCCGATTTAATTTTAATTCCATTTTTTAATTTTAATTCAATTGTAAATTATTTTTAAAATTTTTCTTATGAATTGTTTTTAAAAAAAATAATTATATCTCACTCTATTACTGATATCTATTATTCGAATATAATTTAAACTTACTATTTCGCATATACAAGATAGCCAAATGATGTTTTTTGCGGTTTGAACACAACCAGAGTTAAGAAAATGTAATAACTAATAGGGTTGGCGATTGTTCCGATTTAATTTTAATTCAATTTTTAGATATAATTTAATTAACCCTAAATAATTTTTAAAAATAATTTTATGTATTTTGTTTTAAAAAAATAGTCATGTCTCACTCAATTACGGTTATCTATTATTCATATTTATTTTATAATTAATATTTAGGTTATACAAGCTGACTCAAATGATCCTTTTTAAGTTTTGGACATAACCAGGGTTAAGAAAATTGAACAATTAACCATTATTACATTGTCCGATTTGATTCCAATTTATTTTTTGAAGTTCATTTGATGTATTGTAAATTATTTTAAAAACTTTTCTTATGAATTGTTTTTTAAAAAAATAATTATATCTCACTCTATTACTGTTATCTATTATTCGAATAGAATTTAAATTTACTATTTCGCATTTACAAGATAGCCAAATGATTTTTTTTTGCGGTTTGAACACAACCAGAGTTAAGAAAATGTAATAACTAATAGGGTTGGCGATTGTTCCGATTTAATTTTAATTCAATTTTTAGATATAATTTGATTAACCCTAAATAATTTTTAAAAATAATTTTATGTATTTTGTTTTAAAAAAATTGTCATATCTCACTCAATTACGGTAATCTATTATTCAAATTTATCTTAAAATTAATATTTAGGTTATACAAAATGACTCAATTGATGCTTTTTAAGTTTTGGTCATAACCAGGGTTAAGAAAATAGAACAATTAATCATTATAGCATTGTCCGATTTGATTCTAATTTCATCTTTGAAGTTCATTTGATGGACTGTAAATTATTTTTAAAATTTTTCTTATGAATTGTTTTTTAAAAAAATAATTATATCTCACTCTATTACTGATATCTATTTTTCGAATATAATTTAAATTTACTATTTCGTATATACAAGATAGCCAAATGATGTTTTTTACGGTTTGAACACAACCAGAATTAAGAAAATATAATAACTCTTCGCATTAACGATTGTTCCGATTTAATTTGAATTCAATTTTTAGATATAATTTGATTAAACCTAAATGATTTCTAAAAATATTTTGATATATTGTGTTTAAAAAAATAGTCATATCTCACTCAATTACGGTAATCTATTATTCAAATTTATTTTAAAATTAATATTTAGGTTATACAAGATGACTCAATTGATGCTTTTTAAGTTTTGGTCATAACCAGGGTTAAGAAAATAGAACAATTAATCATTATAGCATTGTCCGATTTGATTCCAATTTCATCTTTGAAGTTCATTTAATGGACTGTAAATTATTTTTAAAATTTTTCTTATGAATTGTTTTTTAAAAAAATAATTATATCTCACTCTATTACTGATATCTATTTTTCGAATATAATTTACATTTACTATTTCCCATATACAAGAAAGCCAAATGATGTTTTTTACGGTTTGAACACAACCAGAGTTAAGAAAATGTAATAACTAGTAGCGTTGGCGATTGTTCCGATTTAATTTTAATTCAATTTCTATATATAATTTGATTAACCCTAAATGATTTTTAAAAATATTTTGATATATTGTGTTTAAAAAAAATAGTCATGTCTCACTCAATTACGGTTATCTTTTATTCAAATTTATTTTAAAATTAATATTTAGGTTATACAAGATGACTCAAATGATCCTTTTTAAGTTTTGGACATAACCAGGGTTAAGAAAATAGAACAATTAATTATAGCATTGTCCGATTTGATTCCAATTTCATCTTTGAAGTTCATTTGATGGACTGTAAATTATTTTTAAAATTTTTCTTATGAATTGTTTTTTAAAAAAATAATTATATCTCACTCTATTACTGATATCTATAATTCGAATATAATTTAAATTTACTATTTCGCATATACAAGATAGCCAAATGATGTTTTTTGCGGTTTGAACACAACCAGAGTTAAGAAAATGTAATAAATAATAGGGTTGGCGATAGTTCCGATTTAATTTTAATTCAATTTTTAGATATAATTTGATTAACCCTAAATAATTTTTAAAAATAATTTTATGTATTTTGTTTTAAAAAAATAGTCATATCTCACTCAATTACGGTAATCTATTATTCAAATTTATTTTAAAATTAATATTTAGGTTATACAAGATGACTTAATTGATGCTTTTTAAGTTTTGGTCATAACCAGGGTTAAGAAAATAGAACAATTAATCATTATAGCATTGTCCGATTTGATTCCAATTTCATCTTTGAAGTTCATTTGATGGACTGTAAATTATTTTTAAAATTTTTCTTATGAATTGTTTTTTAAAAAAATAATTATATCTCACTCTATTACTGATATCTATTATTCGAATATAATTTAAATTTACTATTTCGCATATACAAGATAGCCAAATGATGTTTTTTACGGTTTGAACACAACCAGAATTAAGAAAATATAATAACTCTTCGCATTAACGATTGTTGCGATTTAATTTGAATTCAATATTTAGATATAATTTGATTAAACCTAAATGAGTTTTAAAAATATTTTGATATATTGTGTTAAAAAAAATAGTCATATCTCACTCAATTACGGTTATCTATTATTCAAATTTATTTTAAAATTAATATTTAGGTTATACAAGGTGACTCAAATGATCCTTTTTAAGTTTTGGACATAACCAGGGTTAAGAAAATAGAACAATTAATCATTATTACATTGTCCGATTTGATTCCAATTTATTTTTTGAAGTTCATTTGATGTATTGTAAATTATTTTAAAAACTTTTCTTATGAATTGTTTTTAAAAAAAATAATTATATCTCACTCTATTACTGTTATCTATTATTCGAATAGAATTTAAATATACTATTTCGCATTTACAAGATAGCCAAATGATGTTTTTTACGGTTTGAACACAACCAGAATTAAGAAAATATAATAACTTTTCGCATTAACGATTGTTCCGATTTAATTTTAATTTAATTTTTATATATAACTTAATTAACCCTAAATGATTTTTAAAAATATTTTGATATATTGTGTTTAAAAATAAATTTTCATATCTCACTCAATTACGGTTATCTATTATTCAAATTTATTTTAAAATTAATATTTAGGTTATACAAGATGACTCAATTGATGCTTTTTAAGTTTCGGTCATAACCAGGGTTAAGAAAATAGAACAATTAATCATTATAGCATTGTCCGATTTGATTCCAATTTCATCTTTGAAGTTCATTTGATGGACTGTAAATTATTTTTAAAATTTTTCTTATGAATTGTTTTTTAAAAAAATAATTATATCTCACTCTATTACTGATATCTATTATTCGAATATAATTTAAATTTACTATTTCGCATATACAAGATAGACAAATGATGTTTTTTACGGTTTGAACACAACTAGAATTAAGAAAATATAATAACTCTTCGCATTAACGATTGTTCCGATTTAATTTTAATTTAATTTTTATATATAATTTAATTAACCCTAAATGATTTTTAAAAATATTTTGATATATTGTGTTAAAAAAAAATTGTCATATCTCACTCAATTACGGTTATCTATTATTCAAATTTATTTTAAAATTAATATTTAGGTTATACAAGATGACTCAAATGATCCTTTTTAAGTTTTGGACCTAACCAGGGTTAAGAAAATAGAACAATTAATCATTATAGCATTGATTCCAATTTAATCTTTGAAGTTCATTTGATGTACTGTAAATTATTTTTAAAATTTTTCTTATGAATTGTTTTTTAAAAAAATAATTATATCTCACTCTATTACTGATATCTATTATTCGAATATAATTTAAATTTACTATTTCGCATATACAAGATAGCCAAATGATGTTTTTTGCGGTTTGTACACAACCAGAATTAAGAAAATATAATAACTCTTCGCGTTAACGATTGTTCCGATTTAATTTTAATTCAATTTTTAGATATAATTTAATTAACCCTAAAAAATTTTTAAAAATAATTTTATGTATTTTGTTTTAAAAAAATAGTCATGTCTTACTCAATTACGGTTATCTATTATTCAAATTTATTTTATAATTAATATTTAGGTTATAGAAGATGACTCAAATGATCCTTTTTAAGTTTTGGACATAACCAGGGTTAAGAAAATTGAACAATTAATAATTATTACATTGTCCGATTTGATTCCAATTTATTTTTTGAAGTTCATTTGATGTATTGTAAATTATTTTAAAAACTTCTCTTATGAATTGTTTTTTAAAAAAATAATTATATCTCACTCTATTACTGTTATCTATTATTCGAATAGAATTTAAATTTACTATTTCGCATTTACAAGATAGCCAAATGATGTTTTTTACGGTTTGAACACAACCAGAATTATGAAAATATAATAACTGATAGGGTTAAAGACTGTTCCGTTCTAATTTTAATTTAATTTTTATATATAATTTGATTAACCCTAAATGACTTTTAAAAATATTTTGATGTATTGTGTTTAAAAAAAATAGTCATATCTCACTCAATTACGGTTATCTATTATTCAAATTTATTTTAAAATTAATATTTAGGTTATACAAGATGACTCAAATGATCCTTTTTAAGTTTTGGACATAACCAGGGTTAAGAAAATAGAACAATTAATCATTATAGCATTGTCCGATTTGATTCCAATTTCATCTTTGAAGTTCATTTGATGGACTGTAAATTATTTTTAAAATTTTCCTTATGAATTGTTTTTTAAAAAAATAATTATATCTCACTCTATTACTGATATCTATTATTCGAATATAATTTAAATTTACTATTTCGCATATACAAGATAGCCAAATGATGTTTTTTGCGGTTTGAACACAACCAGAGTTAAGAAAATGTAATAACTAATAGGGTTGGCGATTGTTCCGATTTAATTTTAGTTCAATTTTTAGATATAATTTGATTATCCCTAAATAATTTTTAAAAATAATTTTATGTATTTTTTTTTTTAAAAAAATAGTCATGTCTCACTCAATTACGCTTATCTATTATTCAAATTTATTTTAAAATTAATATTTAGGTTATACAAGATGACTCAAATGATCCTTTTTAAGTTTTGGACCTAACCAGGGTTAAGAAAATAGAACAATTAATCATTATAGCATTGATTCCAATTTAATCTTTGAAGTTCATTTGATGTACTGTAAATTATTTTTAAAATTTTTCTTATGAATTGTTTTTTAAAAAAATAATTATATCTCACTCTATTACTAATATCTATTATTTGAATATAATTTAAATTTACTATTTCGCATATACAAGATAGCCAAATGATGTTTTTTGCGGTTTGAACACAACCAGAATTAAGAAAATATAATAACTCTTCGCGTTAACGATTGTTCCGATTTAATTTTAATTTAATTTTTAGATATAATTTGATTAACCCTAAATGATTTTTAAAAATATTTTGATGTATTGTGTTTAAAGAAAAAAGTCATCTCACTCAATTACGGTTATCTATTATTCAAATTTATTTTAAAAATAATATTTAGGTTATACAAGATGACTCAAATGATCCTTTTTAAGTTTTGGACATAACCAGTATCAAGAAAATAGATTAATCATTATAATTAATTTCAATCAATTTCATAAAGAATTAATCATTATAGCATTGTCCGATTTGATTCCAATTTAATCTTTGAAGTTCATTTGATGGACTGCAAATTGTTTTTAAAATTTATCTTATGAATTGTTTTTTAAAAAAATAATTATATCTCACTCTATTACTGATATCTATTATTCGAATATAATTTAAATTTACTATTTCGCATATACAAGATAGACAAATGATGTTTTTTACGGTTTGAACACAACTAGAATTAAGAAAATATAATAACTCTTCGCATTAACGATTGTTCCGATTTAATTTTAATTTAATTTTTATATATAATTTAATTAACCCTAAATGACTTAAAAATATTTTGATGTATTGTGTTTAAAAAAAATAGTCATATCTCACTAAATTACGGTTATCTATTATTCAAATTTATTATACAATTAATATTTAGGTTATACAAGATGACTCAAACGATCTTTTTTAAATTTTGGTCATAACCAGGGTTAAGAAAATAGAACAATTAATCGTTATAGCATTGTCCGATTTGATTCCAATTTAATCTTTGAAGTTCATTTGATGATTTTTAAGTTTTGGAGATAACCAGGGTTAAGAAAGTAAAAAAATTAATCATTATAGCATTGTCCGATTTGATTCTAATTTAATGTTTGAAGTTCATTTGATGTACTGTAAATTATTTTTTAAGTTTTTCTTATGAATTGTTTTTTAAAATAATTATTATATCTCACTCTATTACTAATATCTATTATTCGAATATAATTTAAATTTACTATTTCGCATATACAAGATAGCCAAATGATGTTTTTTGCGGTTTGAACACAACCAGAGTTAAGAAAATATAATAACTGATAGCGTTAAAGACTGTTCCGTTTTAATTTTAATCTAATTTTTATATATAATTTGATTAACCCTAAATGACTTTTAAAAATATTGATGTATTGTGTTTAAAAAAAATAGTCTTATCTCACTCAATTACGGTTATCTATTAATCAAATTTATTTTAGAATTAATATTTAGGTTATACAAGAATACTCAAATGATCCTTTTTAAGTTTTGGACATAACCAGGGTTAAGAAAATAGAACAGTTAATCGTTATTGCATTGTCCGATTTGATTCCAATTTAATTTTTGAAGTTCATTTGATGTACTGTAAATTACTTTTAAAATTTTTCTTATGAATTGTTTTTTAAAAAAATAATTATATCTCACTTTTAATCTACTGTTATCTATTATTCGAATAGAATTTAAATTTACTATTTCGCATTTACAAGTTAGCCAAATGATGTTTTTTACGGTTTGAAAACAACCAGAATTAAGAAAATATAATAACTGATGGCGTTAAAGACTGTTCCGTTTTAATTTTAATCTAATTTTTATATATAATTTGATTAACCCTAAATGACTTTTAAATATATTTTGATGTATTGTGTTTAAAAAAAATAGTCTTATCTCACTCAATTACGGTTATCTATTAATCAAATTTATTTTAAAATTAATATTTAGGTTATACAAGAATACTCAAATGATCCTTTTTAAGTTTTGGACATAAGCAGGGTTAAGAAAATAGAACAGTTAATCGTTATTGCATTGTCCGATTTGATTCCAATTTAATTTTTGAAGTTCATTTGATGTACTGTAAATTACTTTTAAAATTTTTCTTATGAATTGTTTTTTAAAAAAATAATTATATCTCACTTTTAATCTACTGTTATCTATTATTCGAATATAATTTAAACTTACTATTTCGCATATACAAGATAGCCAAATGATGTTTTTTGCGGTTTGAACACAACCAGAGTTAAGAAAATGTAATAACTAATAGGGTTGGCGATTGTTCCGATTTAATTTTAATTCAATTTTTAGATATAATTTAATTAACCCTAAATAATTTTTAAAAATAATTTTATGTATTTTGTTTTAAAAAAATAGTCATGTCTCACTCAATTACGGTTATCTATTATTCAAATTTATTTTATATTTAATATTTAGGTTATACAAGCTGACTCAAATGATCCTTTTTAAGTTTTGGACATAACCAGGGTTAAGAAAATTGAACAATTAATCATTATTACATTGTCCGATTTGATTCCAATTTATTTTTTGAAGTTCATTTGATGTATTGTAAATTATTTTAAAAACTTTTCTTATGAATTGTTTTTTAAAAAAATAATTATATCTCACTCTATTACTGTTATCTATTATTCGAATAGAATTTAAATTTACTATTTTGCATTTACAAGATAGCCAAATGATGTTTTTTGCGGTTTGAACACAACCAGAGTTAAGAAAATGTAATAACTAATAGGGTTGGCGATTGTTCCGATTTAATTTTAATTCAATTTTTAGATATAATTTGATTAACCCTAAATAATTTAAAAAAATAATTTTATGTATTTTGTTTTAAAAAAATTGTCATATCTCACTCAATTACGGTAATCTATTATTCAAATTTATCTTAAAATTAATATTTAGGTTATACAAGATGACTCAATTGATGCTTTTTAAGTTTTGGTCATAACCAGGGTTAAGAAAATAGAACAATTAATCATTATAGCATTGTCCGATTTGATTCTAATTTCATCTTTGAAGTTCATTTGATGGACTGTAAATTATTTTTAAAATTTTTCTTATGAATTGTTTTTTAAAAAAATAATTATATCTCACTCTATTACTGATATCTATTTTTCGAATATAATTTAAATTTACTATTTCGCATATACAAGATAGCCAAATGATGTTTTTTACGGTTTGAACACAACCAGAATTAAGAAAATATAATAACTCTTCGCATTAACGATTGTTCCGATTTAATTTGAATTCAATTTTTAGATATAATTTGATTAAACCTAAATGATTTCTAAAAATATTTTGATATATTGTGTTTAAAAAAATAGTCATATCTCACTCAATTACGGTAATCTATTATTCAAATTTATTTTAAAATTAATATTTAGGTTATACAAGATGACTCAATTGATGCTTTTTAAGTTTTGGTCATAACCAGGGTTAAGAAAATAGAACAATTAATCATTATAGCATTGTCCGATTTGATTCCAATTTCATCTTTGAAGTTCATTTAATGGACTGTAAATTATTTTTAAAATTTTTCTTATGAATTGTTTTTAAAAAAAATAATTATATCTCACTCTATTACTGATATCTATTTTTCGAATATAATTTACATTTACTATTTCCCATATACAAGAAAGCCAAATGATGTTTTTTACGGTTTGAACACAACCAGAGTTAAGAAAATGTAATAACTAGTAGCGTTGGCGATTGTTCCGATTTAATTTTAATTCAATTTCTATATATAATTTGATTAACCCTAATTGATTTTTAAAAATATTTTGATATATTGTGTTTAAAAAAAATAGTCATGTCTTACTCAATTACGGTTATCTATTATTCAAATTTATTTTAAAATTAATATTTAGGTTATACAAGATGACTCAAATGATCCTTTTTAAGTTTTGGACATAACCAGGGTTAAGAAAATAGAACAATTAATTATAGCATTGTCCGATTTGATTCCAATTTCATCTTTGAAGTTCATTTGATGGACTGTAAATTATTTTTAAAATTTTTCTTATGAATTGTTTTTTAAAAAAATAATTATATCTCACTCTATTACTGATATCTATAATTCGAATATAATTTAAATTTACTATTTCGCATATACAAGATAGCCAAATGATGTTTTTTGCGGTTTGAACACAACCAGAGTTAAGAAAATGTAATAAATAATAGGGTTGGCGATAGTTCCGATTTAATTTTAATTCAATTTTTAGATATAATTTGATTATCCCTAAATAATTTTTAAAAATAATTTTATGTATTTTTTTTTTTAAAATAGTCATGTCTCACTCAATTACGCTTATCTATTATTCAAATTTATTTTAAAATTAATATTTAGGTTATACAAGATGACTCAAATGATCCTTTTTAAGTTTTGGTCATAACCAGGGTTAAGAAAATAGAACAAATAATCATTATAGCATTGTCCGATTTGATTCCAATTTAATTTTTGAAGTTTATTTGATGTATTGTAAATTATTTTTAAAATTTTTCTTATGAATTGTTTTTAAAAAAAATAATTATATCTCACTCTATTACTGTTATTTATCTTTCGAATATAATTTACATTTACTATTTCCCATATACAAGAAAGCCAAATGATGTTTTTTACGGTTTGAACACAACCAGAGTTAAGAAAATGTAATAACTAGTAGCGTTGGCGATTGTTCCGATTTAATTTTAATTCAATTTCTATATATAATTTGATTAACCCTAAATGATTTTTAAAAATATTTTGATATATTGTGTTTAAAAAAAATAGTCATGTCTCACTCAATTACGGTTATCTATTATTCAAATTTATTTTAAAATTAATATTTAGGTTATACAAGATGACTCAAATGATCCTTTTTAAGTTTTGGACATAACCAGGGTTAAGAAAATAGAACAATTAATCATTATAGCATTGTCCGATTTGATTCCAATTTCATCTTTGAATTGTTCATTTGATGGACTGTAAATTATTTTTAAAATTTTTCTTATGAATTGTTTTTTAAAAAAATAATTATATCTCACTCTATTACTGATATCTATTATTCGAATATAATTTAAATTTACTATTTCGCATATACAAGATAGCCAAATGATGTTTTTTGCGGTTTGAACACAACCAGAGTTAAGAAAATGTAATAACTAATAGGGTTGGCGATTGTTCCGATTTAATTTTAATTCAATTTTTAGATATAATTTGATTAACCCTAAATAATTTTTAAAAATAATTTTATGTATTTTGTTTTAAAAAAATAGTCACGTCTTACTCAATTACGGTTATCTATTATTTAAATTTGTTTTAAAATTAATATTTAGGTTATACAAGATGACTCAAATGATCCTTTTTAAGTTTTGGACCTAACCAGGGTTAAGAAAATAGAACAATTAATCATTATAGCATTGATTCCAATTTAATCTTTAAAGTTCATTTGATGTACTGTAAATTATTTTTAAAATTTTTCTTATGAATTGTTTTTTAAAAAAATAATTATATCTCACTCTATTACTAATATCTATTATTTGAATATAATTTAAATTTATTATTTCGCATATACAAGATAGCCAAATGATGTTTTTTGCGGTTTGAACACAACCAGAATTAAGAAAATATAATAACTCTTCGCGTTAACGATTGTTCCGATTTAATTTTAATTTAATTTTTAGATATAATTTGATTAACCCTAAATGATTTTTAAAAATATTTTGATGTATTGTGTTTAAAGAAAAAAGTCATCTCACTCAATTACGGTTATCTATTATTCAAATTTATTTTAAAAATAATATTTAGGTTATACAAGATGACTCAAATGATCCTTTTTAAGTTTTGGACATAACCAGTATTAAGAAAATAGATTAATCATTATAATTAATTTCAATCAATTTCATAAAGAATTAATCATTATAGCATTGTCCGATTTAATTCCAATTTAATCTTTGAAGTTTATTTGATGGACTGCAAATTGTTTTTAAAATTTATCTTATGAATTGTTTTTTAAAAAAATAATTATATCTCACTCTATTACTGATATCTATTATTCGAATATAATTTAAATTTACTATTTCGCATATACAAGATAGACAAATGATGTTTTTTACGGTTTGAACACAACTAGAATTAAGAAAATATAATAACTCTTCGCATTAACGATTGTTCCGATTTAATTTTAATTTAATTTTTATATATAATTTAATTAACCCTAAATGACTTAAAAATATTTTGATGTATTGTGTTTAAAAAAAATTGTCATATCTCACTAAATTACGGTTATCTATTATTCAAATTTATTATAAAATTAATATTTAGGTTATACAAGATGACTCAAACGATCTTTTTTAAATTTTGGTCATAACCAGGGTTAAGAAAATAGAACAATTAATCGTTATAGCATTGTCCGATTTGATTCCAATTTAATCTTTGAAGTTCATTTGATGATTTTTAAGTTTTGGAGATAACCAGGGTTAAGAAAGTAAAAAAATTAATCATTATAGCATTGTCCGATTTGATTCTAATTTAATGTTTGAAGTTCATTTGATGTACTGTAAATTATTTTTTAAGTTTTTCTTATGAATTGTTTTTTAAAATAATTATTATATCTCACTCTATTACTAATATCTATTATTCGAATATAATTTAAATTTACTATTTCGCATATACAAGATAGCCAAATGATGTTTTTTGCGTTTTGAACACAACCAGAGTTAAGAAAATATAATAACTGATAGCGTTAAAGACTGTTCCGTTTTAATTTTAATCTAATTTTTATATATAATTTGATTAAATCTAAATGACTTTTAAAAATATTTTGATGTATTGTGTTTAAAAAAAATAGTCTTATCTCACTCAATTACGGTTATCTATTAATCAAATTTATTTTAGAATTAATATTTAGGTTATACAAGAATACTCAAATGATCCTTTTTAAGTTTTGGACATAACCAGGGTTAAGAAAATAGAACAGTTAATCGTTATTGCATTGTCCGATTTGATTCCAATTTAATTTTTGAAGTTCATTTGATGTACTGTAAATTACTTTTAAAATTTTTCTTATGAATTGTTTTTTAAAAAAATAATTATATCTCACTTTTAATCTACTGTTATCTATTATTCGAATAGAATTTAAATTTACTATTTCGCATTTACAAGTTAGCCAAATGATGTTTTTTACGGTTTGAACACAACCAGAATTAAGAAAATATAATAACTGATGGCGTTAAAGACTGTTCCGTTTTAATTTTAATCTAATTTTTATATATAATTTGAATAACCCTAAATGACTTTTAAATATATTTTGATGTATTGTGTTTAAAAAAAATAGTCGTATCTCACTCAATTACGGTTATCTATTAATCAAATTTATTTTAAAATTAATATTTAGGTTATACAAGAATACTCAAATGATCCTTTTTAAGTTTTGGACATAACCAGGGTTAAGAAAATAGAACAGTTAATCGTTATTGCATTGTCCGATTTGATTCCAATTTAATTTTTGAAGTTCATTTGATGTACTGTAAATTACTTTTAAAATTTTTCTTATCGTTTTTTAAAAAAATAATTATATCTCACTCTATTACTAATATCTATTATTCGAATATAATTTATATTTACTATTTCGCATATACAAGATAGCCAAATGATGTTTTGTGCGGTTTGAACACAGCCAGAGTTAAGAAAATGTAATAAATAATAGGGTTGGCGATTGTTCCGATTTAATTTTAATTCCATTTTTTAATTTTAATTCAATTGTAAATTATTTTTAAAATTTTTCTTATGAATTGTTTTTAAAAAAAATAATTATATCTCACTCTATTACTGATATCTATTATTCGAATATAATTTAAACTTACTATTTCGCATATACAAGATAGCCAAATGATGTTTTTTGCGGTTTGAACACAACCAGAGTTAAGAAAATGTAATAACTAATAGGGTTGGCGATTGTTCCGATTTAATTTTAATTCAATTTTTAGATATAATTTAATTAACCCTAAATAATTTTTAAAAATAATTTTATGTATTTTGTTTTAAAAAAATAGTCATGTCTCACTCAATTACGGTTATCTATTATTCATATTTATTTTATAATTAATATTTAGGTTATACAAGCTGACTCAAATGATCCTTTTTAAGTTTTGGACATAACCAGGGTTAAGAAAATTGAACAATTAACCATTATTACATTGTCCGATTTGATTCCAATTTATTTTTTGAAGTTCATTTGATGTATTGTAAATTATTTTAAAAACTTTTCTTATGAATTGTTTTTTAAAAAAATAATTATATCTCACTCTATTACTGTTATCTATTATTCGAATAGAATTTAAATTTACTATTTCGCATTTACAAGATAGCCAAATGATTTTTTTTTGCGGTTTGAACACAACCAGAGTTAAGAAAATGTAATAACTAATAGGGTTGGCGATTGTTCCGATTTAATTTTAATTCAATTTTTAGATATAATTTGATTAACCCTAAATAATTTTTAAAAATAATTTTATGTATTTTGTTTTAAAAAAATTGTCATATCTCACTCAATTACGGTAATCTATTATTCAAATTTATCTTAAAATTAATATTTAGGTTATACAAAATGACTCAATTGATGCTTTTTAAGTTTTGGTCATAACCAGGGTTAAGAAAATAGAACAATTAATCATTATAGCATTGTCCGATTTGATTCTAATTTCATCTTTGAAGTTCATTTGATGGACTGTAAATTATTTTTAAAATTTTTCTTATGAATTGTTTTTTAAAAAAATAATTATATCTCACTCTATTACTGATATCTATTTTTCGAATATAATTTAAATTTACTATTTCGTATATACAAGATAGCCAAATGATGTTTTTTACGGTTTGAACACAACCAGAATTAAGAAAATATAATAACTCTTCGCATTAACGATTGTTCCGATTTAATTTGAATTCAATTTTTAGATATAATTTGATTAAACCTAAATGATTTCTAAAAATATTTTGATATATTGTGTTTAAAAAAATAGTCATATCTCACTCAATTACGGTAATCTATTATTCAAATTTATTTTAAAATTAATATTTAGGTTATACAAGATGACTCAATTGATGCTTTTTAAGTTTTGGTCATAACCAGGGTTAAGAAAATAGAACAATTAATCATTATAGCATTGTCCGATTTGATTCCAATTTCATCTTTGAAGTTCATTTAATGGACTGTAAATTATTTTTAAAATTTTTCTTATGAATTGTTTTTTAAAAAAATAATTATATCTCACTCTATTACTGATATCTATTTTTCGAATATAATTTACATTTACTATTTCCCATATACAAGAAAGCCAAATGATGTTTTTTACGGTTTGAACACAACCAGAGTTAAGAAAATGTAATAACTAGTAGCGTTGGCGATTGTTCCGATTTAATTTTAATTCAATTTCTATATATAATTTGATTAACCCTAAATGATTTTTAAAAATATTTTGATATATTGTGTTTAAAAAAAATAGTCATGTCTCACTCAATTACGGTTATCTTTTATTCAAATTTATTTTAAAATTAATATTTAGGTTATACAAGATGACTCAAATGATCCTTTTTAAGTTTTGGACATAACCAGGGTTAAGAAAATAGAACAATTAATTATAGCATTGTCCGATTTGATTCCAATTTCATCTTTGAAGTTCATTTGATGGACTGTAAATTATTTTTAAAATTTTTCTTATGAATTGTTTTTTAAAAAAATAATTATATCTCACTCTATTACTGATATCTATAATTCGAATATAATTTAAATTTACTATTTCGCATATACAAGATAGCCAAATGATGTTTTTTGCGGTTTGAACACAACCAGAGTTAAGAAAATGTAATAAATAATAGGGTTGGCGATAGTTCCGATTTAATTTTAATTCAATTTTTAGATATAATTTGATTAACCCTAAATAATTTTTAAAAATAATTTTATGTATTTTGTTTTAAAAAAATAGTCATATCTCACTCAATTACGGTAATCTATTATTCAAATTTATTTTAAAATTAATATTTAGGTTATACAAGATGACTTAATTGATGCTTTTTAAGTTTTGGTCATAACCAGGGTTAAGAAAATAGAACAATTAATCATTATAGCATTGTCCGATTTGATTCCAATTTCATCTTTGAAGTTCATTTGATGGACTGTAAATTATTTTTAAAATTTTTCTTATGAATTGTTTTTTAAAAAAATAATTATATCTCACTCTATTACTGATATCTATTATTCGAATATAATTTAAATTTACTATTTCGCATATACAAGATAGCCAAATGATGTTTTTTACGGTTTGAACACAACCAGAATTAAGAAAATATAATAACTCTTCGCATTAACGATTGTTGCGATTTAATTTGAATTCAATATTTAGATATAATTTGATTAAACCTAAATGAGTTTTAAAAATATTTTGATATATTGTGTTAAAAAAAATAGTCATATCTCACTCAATTACGGTTATCTATTATTCAAATTTATTTTAAAATTAATATTTAGGTTATACAAGGTGACTCAAATGATCCTTTTTAAGTTTTGGACATAACCAGGGTTAAGAAAATAGAACAATTAATCATTATTACATTGTCCGATTTGATTCCAATTTATTTTTTGAAGTTCATTTGATGTATTGTAAATTATTTTAAAAACTTTTCTTATGAATTGTTTTTAAAAAAAATAATTATATCTCACTCTATTACTGTTATCTATTATTCGAATAGAATTTAAATATACTATTTCGCATTTACAAGATAGCCAAATGATGTTTTTTACGGTTTGAACACAACCAGAATTAAGAAAATATAATAACTTTTCGCATTAACGATTGTTCCGATTTAATTTTAATTTAATTTTTATATATAACTTAATTAACCCTAAATGATTTTTAAAAATATTTTGATATATTGTGTTTAAAAATAAATTTTCATATCTCACTCAATTACGGTTATCTATTATTCAAATTTATTTTAAAATTAATATTTAGGTTATACAAGATGACTCAATTGATGCTTTTTAAGTTTCGGTCATAACCAGGGTTAAGAAAATAGAACAATTAATCATTATAGCATTGTCCGATTTGATTCCAATTTCATCTTTGAAGTTCATTTGATGGACTGTAAATTATTTTTAAAATTTTTCTTATGAATTGTTTTTTAAAAAAATAATTATATCTCACTCTATTACTGATATCTATTATTCGAATATAATTTAAATTTACTATTTCGCATATACAAGATAGACAAATGATGTTTTTTACGGTTTGAACACAACTAGAATTAAGAAAATATAATAACTCTTCGCATTAACGATTGTTCCGATTTAATTTTAATTTAATTTTTATATATAATTTAATTAACCCTAAATGATTTTTAAAAATATTTTGATATATTGTGTTAAAAAAAAATTGTCATATCTCACTCAATTACGGTTATCTATTATTCAAATTTATTTTAAAATTAATATTTAGGTTATACAAGATGACTCAAATGATCCTTTTTAAGTTTTGGACATAACCAGGGTTAAGAAAATAGAACAATTAATCATTATAGCATTGTCCGATTTGATTTCAATTTCATCTTTGAAGTTCATTTGATGGACTGTAAATTATTTTTAAAATTTTTCTTATGAATTGTTTTTTAAAAAAAAAATTATATCTCACTCTATTACTGATATCTATTATACGAACATAATTTAAATTTTCTATTTGGCATATACAAAAAAACAAATGATGTTTTTTGTGGTTTGAACACAACCAAAGTTAAGAAAATGTAATAACTAATAGGGTTGGCGATTGTTCCGATTTAATTTTAGTTCAATTTTTAGATATAATTTGATTATCCCTAAATAATTTTAAAAAATAATTTTATGTATTTTGTTTTAAAAAAATAGTCATGTCTTACTCAATTACGGTTACCTATTATTTAAATTTGTTTTAAAATTAATATTTAGGTTATACAAGATGACTCAAATGATCCTTTTTAAGTTTTGGACATAACCAGGGTTAAGAAAATAGAACAATTAATCATTATAGCATTGTCCGATTTGATTCCGATTTAATTTTTGAAGTCCATTTAATGTACTGTACATTTTTTTTATATTTTTCTTATGAATTGTTTTTTAAAAAAATAATTATATCTCACTCTATTACTGTTATTTATTATTCGAATATAATTTACATTTACTATTTCCAGAATTAAGAAAATATAACTCTTCGCATTAACGATTGTTGAATTTAATTTGAATTTAATTTTTAGATATAATTTGATTAAACCTAAATGATTTTTAAAAATATTTTGATATATTGTGTTTAAAAAAATAGTCATATCTCACTCAATTACGGTTATCTATTATTCAAATTCAATTTAAAATTAATATTTAGGTTATACAAGATGACTCAAATGATCCTTTTTAAGTTTTGGACATAACCAGGGTTAAGAAAATAAAACAGTTAATCGTTATTGCATTGTCCGATTTGATTCCAATTTAATTTTTGAAGTTCATTTGATGGACTGTAAATTATTTTTAAAATTTTTTTTATGAATTGTTTTTTAAAAAAATAATTAAATCTCACTCTATTACTGATATCTATTATTCGAATATAATTTAAATTTACTATTTCGCATATACAAGATAGCCAAATGATGTTTTTTACGGTTTGAACACAACCAGAATTAAGAAAATATAATAACTCTTCTCATTAACGATTGTTCCGATTTAATTTGAATTCAATTTTTAGATATAATTTGATTAAACCTAAATGATTTTTAAAAATATTTTGATATATTGTGTTTAAAAAAATAGTCATATCTCACTCAATTACGGTTATCTATTATTCAAATTTATTTTAAAATTAATATTTAGGTTATACAAGGTGACTCAAATGATCCTTTTTAAGTTTTGGACATAACCAGGGTTAAGAAAATAGAACAATTAATCATTTTTACATTGTCCGATTTGATTCCAATTTATTTTTTGAAGTTCATTTGATGTATTGTAAATTATTTTAAAAACTTTTCTTATGAATTGTTTTTTAAAAAAATAATTATATCTCACTCTATTACTAATATCTATTATTTGAATATAATTTAAATTTACTAATTCGCATATACAAGATAGCCAAATGATGTTTTTTGCGGTTTGAACACAACCAGAATTAAGAAAATATAATAACTCTTCGCGTTAACGATTGTTCCGATTTAATTTTAATTTAATTTTTAGATATAATTTGATTAACCCTAAATGATTTTTAAAAATATTTTGATGTATTGTGTTTAAAGAAAAAAGTCATCTCACTCAATTACGGTTATCTATTATTCAAATTTATTTTAAAATTAATATTTAGGTTATACAAGATGACTCAAATGATCCTTTTTAAGTTTTGGACATAACCAGGATTAAGAAAATAGAACAATTAATCATTATAGCATTGTCCGATTTGATTCCAATTTAATCTTTGAAGTTCATTTGATGGACTGCAAATTATTTTTAAAATTTATCTTATGAATTGTTTTTTAAAAAAATAATTATATCTCACTCTATTACTGATATCTATTATTCGAATATAATTTAAATTTACTATTTCGCATATACAAGATAGCCAAATGATGTTTTTTGCGGTTTGAACACAACCAGAGTTAAGAAAATGTAATAAATAATAGGGTTGGCGATAGTTCCGATTTAATTTTAATTCAATTTTTAGATATAATTTGATTATCCCTAAATAATTTTTAAAAATAATTTTATGTATTTTTTTTTTTTTAAATAGTCATGTCTCACTCAATTACGCTTATCTATTATTCAAATTTATTTTAAAATTAATATTTAGGTTATACAAGATGACTCAAATGATCCTTTTTAAGTTTTGGACATAACCAGGGTTAAGAAAATAGAACAATTAATCATTATAGCATTGTCCGATTTGATTCCAATTTCATCTTTGAATTGTTCATTTGATGGACTGTAAATTATTTTTAAAATTTTTCTTATGAATTGTTTTTTAAAAAAATAATTATATCTCACTCTATTACTGATATCTATTATTCGAATATAATTTAAATTTACTATTTCGCATATACAAGATAGCCAAATGATGTTTTTTGCGGTTTGAACACAACCAGAGTTAAGAAAATGTAATAAATAATAGGGTTGGCGATAGTTCCGATTTAATTTTAATTCAATTTTTAGATATAATTTGATTAACCATAAATAATTTTTAAAAATATTTTGATGTATTGTGTTTAAAAAAAATAGTCATATCTCACTCAATTACGGTTATCTATTATTCAAATTTATTTTAAAATTAATATTTAGGTTATACAAGATGACTCAAATGATCCTTTTTAAGTTTTGGACATAACCAGGGTTAAGAAAATAAAACAGTTAATCGTTATTGCATTGTCCGATTTGATTCCAATTTAATTTTTGAAGTTCATTTGATGGACTGTAAATTATTTTTAAAATTTTTCTTATGAATTGTTTTTTAAAAAAATAATTAAATCTCACTCTATTACTGATATCTATTTTTCGAATATAATTTAAATTTACTATTTCGCATATACAAGATAGCCAAATGATGTTTTTTGCGGTTTGAACACAACCAGAGTTAAGAAAATGTAATAACTAATAGGGTTGGCGATTGTTCCGATTTAATTTTAATTCAATTTTTAGATATAATTTGATTAACCCTAAATAATTTTTAAAAATAATTTTATGTATTTTGTTTTAAAAAAATAGTCATATCTCACTCAATTACGGTAATCTATTATTCAAATTTATTTTAAAATTAATATTTAGGTTATACAAGATGACTTAATTGATGCTTTTTAAGTTTTGGTCATAACCAGGGTTAAGAAAATAGAACAAATAATCATTATAGCATTGTCCGATTTGATTCCAATTTCATCTTTGAATTGTTCATTTGATGGACTGTAAATTATTTTTAAAATTTTTCTTATGAATTGTTTTTTAAAAAAATAATTATATCTCACTCTATTACTGATATCTATTATTCGAATATAATTTAAATTTACTATTTCGCATATACAAGATAGCCAAATGATGTTTTTTGCGGTTTGAACACAACCAGAGTTAAGAAAATGTAATAACTAATAGGGTTGGCGATTGTTCCGATTTAATTTTAATTCAATTTTTAGATATAATTTGATTAACCCTAAATAATTTTTAAAAATAATTTTATGTATTTTGTTTTAAAAAAATAGTCACGTCTTACTCAATTACGGTTATCTATTATTTAAATTTGTTTTAAAATTAATATTTAGGTTATACAAGATGACTCAAATGATCCTTTTTAAGTTTTGGACCTAACCAGGGTTAAGAAAATAGAACAATTAATCATTATAGCATTGATTCCAATTTAATCTTTGAAGTTCATTTGATGTACTGTAAATTATTTTTAAAATTTTTCTTATGAATTGTTTTTTAAAAAAATAATTATATCTCACTCTATTACTAATATCTATTATTTGAATATAATTTAAATTTACTATTTCGCATATACAAGATAGCCAAATGATGTTTTTTGCGGTTTGAACACAACCAGAATTAAGAAAATTTAATAACTCTTCGCGTTAACGATTGTTCCGATTTAATTTTAATTTAATTTTTAGATATAATTTGATTAACCCTAAATGATTTTTAAAAATATTTTGATGTATTGTGTTTAAAGAAAAAAGTCATCTCACTCAATTACGGTTATCTATTATTCAAATTTATTTTAAAAATAATATTTAGGTTATACAAGATGACTCAAATGATCCTTTTTAAGTTTTGGACATAACCAGTATTAAGAAAATAGATTAATCATTATAATTAATTTCAATCAATTTCATAAAGAATTAATCATTATAGCATTGTCCGATTTAATTCCAATTTAATCTTTGAAGTTTATTTGATGGACTGCAAATTGTTCTTAAAATTTATCTTATGAATTGTTTTTTAAAAAAATAATTATATCTCACTCTATTACTGATATCTATTATTCGAATATAATTTAAATTTACTATTTCGCATATACAAGATAGACAAATGATGTTTTTTACGGTTTGAACACAACTAGAATTAAGAAAATATAATAACTCTTCGCATTAACGATTGTTCCGATTTAATTTTAATTTAATTTTTATATATAATTTAATTAACCCTAAATGACTTAAAAATATTTTGATGTATTGTGTTTAAAAAAAATAGTCATATCTCACTAAATTACGGTTATCTATTATTCAAATTTATTATAAAATTAATATTTAGGTTATACAAGATGACTCAAACGATCTTTTTTAAATTTTGGTCATAACCAGGGTTAAGAAAATAGAACAATTAATCGTTATAGCATTGTCCGATTTGATTCCAATTTAATCTTTGAAGTTCATTTGATGATTTTTAAGTTTTGGAGATAACCAGGGTTAAGAAAGTAAAAAAATTAATCATTATAGCATTGTCCGATTTGATTCTAATTTAATGTTTGAAGTTCATTTGATGTACTGTAAATTATTTTTTAAGTTTTTCTTATGAATTGTTTTTTTAAAATAATTATTATATCTCACTCTATTACTAATATCTATTATTCGAATATAATTTAAATTTACTATTTCGCATATACAAGATAGCCAAATGATGTTTTTTGCGGTTTGAACACAACCAGAGTTAAGAAAATATAATAACTGATAGCGTTAAAGACTGTTCCGTTTTAATTTTAATCTAATTTTTATATATAATTTGATTAAATCTAAATGACTTTTAAAAATATTTTGATGTATTGTGTTTAAAAAAAATAGTCTTATCTCACTCAATTACGGTTATCTATTAATCAAATTTATTTTAGAATTAATATTTAGGTTATACAAGAATACTCAAATGATCCTTTTTAAGTTTTGGACATAACCAGGGTTAAGAAAATAGAACAGTTAATCGTTATTGCATTGTCCGATTTGATTCCAATTTAATTTTTGAAGTTCATTTGATGTACTGTAAATTACTTTTAAAATTTTTCTTATGAATTGTTTTTTAAAAAAATAATTATATCTCACTTTTAATCTACTGTTATCTATTATTCGAATAGAATTTAAATTTACTATTTCGCATTTACAAGTTAGCCAAATGATGTTTTTTACGGTTTGAACACAACCAGAATTAAGAAAATATAATAACTGATGGCGTTAAAGACTGTTCCGTTTTAATTTTAATCTAATTTTTATATATAATTTGATTAACCCTAAATGACTTTTAAATATATTTTGATCTATTGTGTTTAAAAAAAATAGTCGTATCTCACTCAATTACGGTTATCTATTAATCAAATTTATTTTAAAATTAATATTTAGGTTATACAAGAATACTCAAATGATCCTTTTTAAGTTTTGGACATAACCAGGGTTAAGAAAATAGAACAGTTAATCGTTATTGCATTGTCCGATTTGATTCCAATTTAATTTTTGAAGTTCATTTGATGTACTGTAAATTACTTTTAAAATTTTTCTTATCGTTTTTTAAAAAAATAATTATATCTCACTCTATTACTAATATCTATTATTCGAATATAATTTATATTTACTATTTCGCATATACAAGATAGCCAAATGATGTTTTGTGCGGTTTGAACACAGCCAGAGTTAAGAAAATGTAATAAATAATAGGGTTGGCGATTGTTCCGATTTAATTTTAATTCCATTTTTTAATTTTAATTCAATTGTAAATTATTTTTAAAATTTTTCTTATGAATTGTTTTTAAAAAAAATAATTATATCTCACTCTATTACTGATATCTATTATTCGAATATAATTTAAACTTACTATTTCGCATATACAAGATAGCCAAATGATGTTTTTTGCGGTTTGAACACAACCAGAGTTAAGAAAATGTAATAACTAATAGGGTTGGCGATTGTTCCGATTTAATTTTAATTCAATTTTTAGATATAATTTAATTAACCCTAAATAATTTTTACAAATAATTTTATGTATTTTGTTTTAAAAAAATAGTCATGTCTCACTCAATTACGGTTATCTATTATTCATATTTATTTTATAATTAATATTTAGGTTATACAAGCTGACTCAAATGATCCTTTTTAAGTTTTGGACATAACCAGGGTTAAGAAAATTGAACAATTAATCATTATTACATTGTCCGATTTGATTCCAATTTATTTTTTGAAGTTCATTTGATGTATTGTAAATTATTTTAAAAACTTTTCTTATGAATTGTTTTTTAAAAAAATAATTATATCTCACTCTATTACTGTTATCTATTATTCGAATAGAATTTAAATTTACTATTTCGCATTTACAAGATAGCCAAATGATTTTTTTTTGCGGTTTGAACACAACCAGAGTTAAGAAAATGTAATAACTAATAGGGTTGGCGATTGTTCCGATTTAATTTTAATTCAATTTTTAGATATAATTTGATTAACCCTAAATAATTTTTAAAAATAATTTTATGTATTTTGTTTTAAAAAAATTGTCATATCTCACTCAATTACGGTAATCTATTATTCAAATTTATCTTAAAATTAATATTTAGGTTATACAAAATGACTCAATTGATGCTTTTTAAGTTTTGGTCATAACCAGGGTTAAGAAAATAGAACAATTAATCATTATAGCATTGTCCGATTTGATTCTAATTTCATCTTTGAAGTTCATTTGATGGACTGTAAATTATTTTTAAAATTTTTCTTATGAATTGTTTTTTAAAAAAATAATTATATCTCACTCTATTACTGATATCTATTTTTCGAATATAATTTAAATTTACTATTTCGTATATACAAGATAGCCAAATGATGTTTTTTACGGTTTGAACACAACCAGAATTAAGAAAATATAATAACTCTTCGCATTAACGATTGTTCCGATTTAATTTGAATTCAATTTTTAGATATAATTTGATTAAACCTAAATGATTTCTAAAAATATTTTGATATATTGTGTTTAAAAAAATAGTCATATCTCACTCAATTACGGTAATCTATTATTCAAATTTATTTTAAAATTAATATTTATGTTATACAAGATGACTCAATTGATGCTTTTTAAGTTTTGGTCATAACCAGGGTTAAGAAAATAGAACAATTAATCATTATAGCATTGTCCGATTTGATTCCAATTTCATCTTTGAAGTTCATTTAATGGACTGTAAATTATTTTTAAAATTTTTCTTATGAATTGTTTTTTAAAAAAATAATTATATCTCACTCTATTACTGATATCTATTTTTCGAATATAATTTACATTTACTATTTCCCATATACAAGAAAGCCAAATGATGTTTTTTACGGTTTGAACACAACCAGAGTTAAGAAAATGTAATAACTAGTAGCGTTGGCGATTGTTCCGATTTAATTTTAATTCAATTTCTATATATAATTTGATTAACCCTAAATGATTTTTAAAAATATTTTGATATATTGTGTTTAAAAAAAATAGTCATGTCTCACTCAATTACGGTTATCTATTATTCAAATTTATTTTAAAATTAATATTTAGGTTATACAAGATGACTCAAATGATCCTTTTTAAGTTTTGGACATAACCAGGGTTAAGAAAATAGAACAATTAATTATAGCATTGTCCGATTTGATTCCAATTTCATCTTTGAAGTTCATTTGATGGACTGTAAATTATTTTTAAAATTTTTCTTATGAATTGTTTTTTAAAAAAATAATTATATCTCACTCTATTACTGATATCTATAATTCGAATATAATTTAAATTTACTATTTCGCATATACAAGATAGCCAAATGATGTTTTTTGCGGTTTGAACACAACCAGAGTTAAGAAAATGTAATAAATAATAGGGTTGGCGATAGTTCCGATTTAATTTTAATTCAATTTTTAGATATAATTTGATTAACCCTAAATAATTTTTAAAAATAATTTTATGTATTTTGTTTTGAAAAAATAGTCATATCTCACTCAATTACGGTAATCTATTATTCAAATTTATTTTAAAATTAATATTTAGGTTATACAAGATGACTTAATTGATGCTTTTTAAGTTTTGGTCATAACCAGGGCTAAGAAAATAGAACAATTAATCATTATAGCATTGTCCGATTTGATTCCAATTTCATCTTTGAAGTTCATTTGATGGACTGTAAATTATTTTTAAAATTTTTCTTATGAATTGTTTTTTAAAAAAATAATTATATCTCACTCTATTACTGATATCTATTATTCGAATATAATTTAAATTTACTATTTCGCATATACAAGATAGCCAAATGATGTTTTTTACGGTTTGAACACAACCAGAATTAAGAAAATATAATAACTCTTCGCATTAACGATTGTTGCGATTTAATTTGAATTCAATATTTAGATATAATTTGATTAAACCTAAATGAGTTTTAAAAATATTTTGATATATTGTGTTAAAAAAAATAGTCATATCTCACTCAATTACGGTTATCTATTATTCAAATTTATTTTAAAATTAATATTTAGGTTATACAAGGTGACTCAAATGATCCTTTTTAAGTTTTGGACATAACCAGGGTTAAGAAAATAGAACAATTAATCATTATTACATTGTCCGATTTGATTCCAATTTATTTTTTGAAGTTCATTTGATGTATTGTAAATTATTTTAAAAACTTTTCTTATGAATTGTTTTTAAAAAAAATAATTATATCTCACTCTATTACTGTTATCTATTATTCGAATAGAATTTAAATATACTATTTCGCATTTACAAGATAGCCAAATGATGTTTTTTACGGTTTGAACACAACCAGAATTAAGAAAATATAATAACTTTTCGCATTAACGATTGTTCCGATTTAATTTTAATTTAATTTTTATATATAACTTAATTAACCCTAAATGATTTTTAAAAATATTTTGATATATTGTGTTTAAAAAAAATTGTCATATCTCACTCAATTACGGTTATCTATTATTCAAATTTATTTTAAAATTAATATTTAGGTTATACAAGATGACTCAATTGATGCTTTTTAAGTTTCGGTCATAACCAGGGTTAAGAAAATAGAACAATTAATCATTATAGCATTGTCCGATTTGATTCCAATTTCATCTTTGAAGTTCATTTGATGGACTGTAAATTATTTTTAAAATTTTTCTTATGAATTGTTTTTTAAAAAAATAATTATATCTCACTCTATTACTGATATCTATTATTCGAATATAATTTAAATTTACTATTTCGCATATACAAGATAGACAAATGATGTTTTTTACGGTTTGAACACAACTAGAATTAAGAAAATATAATAACTCTTCGCATTAACGATTGTTCCGATTTAATTTTAATTTAATTTTTATATATAATTTAATTAACCCTAAATGATTTTTAAAAATATTTTGATATATTGTGTTAAAAAAAAATTGTCATATCTCACTCAATTACGGTTATCTATTATTCAAATTTATTTTAAAATTAATATTTAGGTTATACAAGATGACTCAAATGATCCTTTTTAAGTTTTGGACATAACCAGGGTTAAGAAAATAGAACAATTAATCATTATAGCATTGTCCGATTTGATTTCAATTTCATCTTTGAAGTTCATTTGATGGACTGTAAATTATTTTTAAAATTTTTCTTATGAATTGTTTTTTAAAAAAATAATTATATCTCACTCTATTACTGATATCTATTATACGAACATAATTTAAATTTTCTATTTGGCATATACAAAAAAACAAATGATGTTTTTTGTGGTTTGAACACAACCAAAGTTAAGAAAATTTAATAACTAATAGGGTTGGCGATTGTTCCGATTTAATTTTAGTTCAATTTTTAGATATAATTTGATTATCCCTAATTAATTTTAAAAAATAATTTTATGTATTTTGTTTTAAATAAATAGTCATGTCTTACTCAATTACGGTTATCTATTATTTAAATTTGTTTTAAAATTAATATTTAGGTTATACAAGATGACTCAAATGATCCTTTTTAAGTTTTGGACATAACCAGGGTTAAGAAAATAGAACAATTAATCATTATAGCATTGTCCGATTTGATTCCGATTTAATTTTTGAAGTCCATTTAATGTACTGTACATTTTTTTTATATTTTTCTTATGAATTGTTTTTTAAAAAAATAATTATATCTCACTCTATTACTGTTATTTATTATACGAATATAATTTACATTTACTATTTCCAGAATTAAGAAAATATAACTCTTCGCATTAACGATTGTTGAATTTAATTTGAATTTAATTTTTAGATATAATTTGATTAAACCTAAATGATTTTTAAAAATATTTTGATATATTGTGTTTAAAAAAATAGTCATATCTCACTCAATTACGGTTATCTATTATTCAAATTCAATTTAAAATTAATATTTAGGTTATACAAGATGACTCAAATGATCCTTTTTAAGTTTTGGACATAACCAGGGTTAAGAAAATAAAACAGTTAATCGTTATTGAATTATTATTATTTGATTCCAATTTAATTTTTGAAGTTCATTTGATGGACTGTAAATTATTTTTAAAATTTTTTTTATGAATTGTTTTTTAAAAAAATAATTAAATCTCACTCTATTACTGATATCTATTATTCGAATATAATTTAAATTTACTATTTCGCATATACAAGATAGCCAAATGATGTTTTTTACGGTTTGAACACAACCAGAATTAAGAAAATATAATAACTCTTCTCATTAACGATTGTTCCGATTTAATTTGAATTCAATTTTTAGATATAATTTGATTAAACCTAAATGATTTTTAAAAATATTTTGATATATTGTGTTTAAAAAAATAGTCATATCTCACTCAATTACGGTTATCTATTATTCAAATTTATTTTAAAATTAATATTTAGGTTATACAAGGTGACTCAAATGATCCTTTTTAAGTTTTGGACATAACCAGGGTTAAGAAAATAGAACAATTAATCATTTTTACATTGTCCGATTTGATTCCAATTTATTTTTTGAAGTTCATTTGATGTATTGTAAATTATTTTAAAAACTTTTCTTATGAATTGTTTTTTAAAAAAATAATTATATCTCACTCTATTACTAATATCTATTATTCGAATATAATTTAAATTTACTATTTGGCATATACAAGATAGCCAAATGATGTTTTTTACGGTTTGAACACAACTAGAATTAAGAAAATATAATAACTCTTCGCATTAACGATTGTTCCGATTTAATTTTAATTTAATTTTTATATATAATTTAATTAACCCTAAATGATTTTTAAAAATATTTTGATATATTGTGTTTAAAAAAAATTGTCATATCTCACTCAATTACGGTTATCTATTATTCAAATTTATTTTAAAATTAATATTTAGGTTATACAAGATGACTCAAATGATCCTTTTTAAGTTTTGGACATAACCAGGGTTAAGAAAATAGAACAATTAATCATTATAGCATTGTCCGATTTGATTCCAATTTCATCTTTGAAGTTCATTTGATGGACTGTAAATTATTTTTAAAATTTTTCTTATGAATTGTTTTTTAAAAAAATAATTATATCTCACTCTATTACTGATATCTATTATACGAACATAATTTAAATTTTCTATTTGGCATATACAAAATAGCCAAATGATGTTTTTTGTGGTTTGAACACAACCAAAGTTAAGAAAATGTAATAACTAATAGGGTTGGCGATTGTTCCGATTTAATTTTAGTTCAATTTTTAGATATAATTTGATTATCCCTAAATAATTTAAAAAAATAATTTTATGTATTTTGTTTTAAAAAAATAGTCATGTCTTACTCAATTACGGTTATCTATTATTTAAATTTGTTTTAAAATTAATATTTAGGTTATACAAGATGACTCAAATGATCCTTTTTAAGTTTTGGACATAACCAGGGTTAAGAAAATAGAACAATTAATCATTATAGCATTGATTCCAATTTAATCTTTGAAGTTTATTTGATGTACTGTAAATTATTTTTAAAATTTTTCTTATGAATTGTTTTTTAAAAAAATAATTATATCTCACTCTATAACTAATATTTATTATTCGAATATAATTTAAATTTACTATTTCGCATATACAAGATAGCCAAATGATGTTTTGTGCGGTTTGAACACAGCCAGAGTTAAGAAAATGTAATAAATAATAGGGTTGGCGATTGTTCCGATTTAATTTTAATTCCATTTTTTAATTTTAATTCAATTGTAAATTATTTTTAAAATTTTTCTTATGAATTGTTTTTAAAAAAAATAATTATATCTCACTCTATTACTGATATCTATTATTCGAATATAATTTAAACTTACTATTTCGCATATACAAGATAGCCAAATGATGTTTTTTGCGGTTTGAACACAACCAGAGTTAAGAAAATGTAATAACTAATAGGGTTGGCGATTGTTCCGATTTAATTTTAATTCAATTTTTAAATATAATTTTATGTATTTTGTTTTAAAAAAATAGATTGTCTCACTCAATTACGGTTATCTATTATTTAAATTTATTTTAAAATTAATATTTAGGTTATACAAGAAGACTCAAATGATCCTTTTTAAGTTTTGGACATAATCAGGGTTAGGAAAATAGAACAATTAATCATTATAGCATTGATTCCAATTTCATCTTTTTGATATAATTTGATTAACCCTAAATAATTTTTTAAAATAATTTGATGTATTATGTTTTAAAAAAATAGTCATATCTCACTCAATTACGGTTATCTATTATTCAAATTTATTTTAAAATTAATATTTAGGTTATACAAGATGACTCAAATGATCCTTTTTAAGTTTTGGACATAACCAGGGTTAAGAAAATAGAACAATTAATTATAGCATTGTCCGATTTGATTCCAATTTAATTTTTGAAGTTTATTTGATGTATTGTAAATTATTTTTAAAATTTTTCTTATGAATTGTTTTTAAAAAAAATAATTATATCTCACTCTATTACTGTTATTTATTATTCGAATATAATTTACATTTACTATTTCCCATATACAAGAAAGCCAAATGATGTTTTTTACGGTTTGAACACAACCAGAGTTAAGAAAATGTAATAACTAGTAGCGTTGGCGATTGTTCCGATTTAATTTTAATTCAATTTCTATATATAATTTGATTAACCCTAAATGATTTTTAAAAATATTTTGATATATTGTGTTTAAAAAAAATAGTCATGTCTCACTCAATTACGGTTATCTATTATTCAAATTTATTTTAAAATTAATATTTAGGTTATACAAGATGACTCAAATGATCCTTTTTAAGTTTTGGACATAACCAGGGTTAAGAAAATAGAACAATTAATTATAGCATTGTCCGATTTGATTCCAATTTCATCTTTGAAGTTCATTTGATGGACTGTAAATTATTTTTAAAATTTTTCTTATAAATTGTTTTTTAAAAAAATAATTATATCTCACTCTATTACTGATATCTATTATTCGAATATAATTTAAATTTACTATTTCGCATATACAAGATAGCCAAATGATGTTTTTTACGGTTTGAACACAACCAGAATTAAGAAAATATAATAACTTTTCGCATTAACGATTGTTCCGATTTAATTTTAAATTAATTTTTATATATAACTTAATTAACCCTAAATGATTTTTAAAAATATTTTGATATATTGTGTTTAAAAAAAATTGTCATATCTCACTCAATTACGGTTATCTATTATTCAAATTTATTTTAAAATTAATATTTAGGTTATACAAGATGACTCAATTGATGCTTTTTAAGTTTTGGTCATAACCAGGGTTAAGAAAATAGAACAATTAATCATTATAGCATTGTCCGATTTGATTCCAATTTCATCTTTGAAGTTCATTTAATGGACTGTAAATTATTTTTAAAATTTTTCTTATGAATTGTTTTTTAAAAAAATAATTATATCTCACTCTATTACTGATATCTATTTTTCGAATATAATTTACATTTACTATTTCCCATATACAAGAAAGCCAAATGATGTTTTTTACGGTTTGAACACAACCAGAGTTAAGAAAATGTAATAACTAGTAGCGTTGGCGATTGTTCCGATTTAATTTTAATTCAATTTCTATATATAATTTGATTAACCCTAAATGATTTTTAAAAATATTTTGATATATTGTGTTTAAAAAAAATAGTCATGTCTCACTCAATTACGGTTATCTATTATTCAAATTTATTTTAAAATTAATATTTAGGTTATACAAGATGACTCAAATGATCCTTTTTAAGTTTTGGACATAACCAGGGTTAAGAAAATAGAACAATTAATTATAGCATTATCCGATTTGATTCCAATTTCATCTTTGAAGTTCATTTGATGGACTGTAAATTATTTTTAAAATTTTTCTTATGAATTGTTTTTTAAAAAAATAATTATATCTCACTCTATTACTGATATCTATAATTCGAATATAATTTAAATTTACTATTTCGCATATACAAGATAGCCAAATGATGTTTTTTGCGGTTTGAACACAACCAGAGTTAAGAAAATGTAATAAATAATAGGGTTGGCGATAGTTCCGATTTAATTTTAATTCAATTTTTAGATATAATTTGATTAACCATAAATAATTTTTAAAAATATTTTGATGTATTGTGTTTAAAAAAAATAGTCATATCTCACTCAATTACGGTTATCTATTATTCAAATTTATTTTAAAATTAATATTTAGGTTATACAAGATGACTCAAATGATCCTTTTTAAGTTTTGGACATAACCAGGGTTAAGAAAATAAAACAGTTAATCGTTATTGCATTGTCCGATTTGATTCCAATTTAATTTTTGAAGTTCATTTGATGGACTGTAAATTATTTTTAAAATTTTTTTTATGAATTGTTTTTTAAAAAAATAATTAAATCTCACTCTATTACTGATATCTATTATTCGAATATAATTTAAATTTACTATTTCGCATATACAAGATAGCCAAATGATGTTTTTTACGGTTTGAACACAACCAGAATTAAGAAAATATAATAACTCTTCGCATTAACGATTGTTCCGATTTAATTTGAATTCAATTTTTAGATATAATTTGATTAAACCTAAATGATTTTTAAAAATATTTTGATATATTGTGTTTAAAAAAATAGTCATATCTCACTCAATTACGGTTATCTATTATTCAAATTTATTTTAAAATTAATATTTAGGTTATACAAGGTGACTCAAATGATCCTTTTTAAGTTTTGGACATAACCAGGGTTAAGAAAATAGAACAATTAATCATTTTTACATTGTCCGATTTGATTCCAATTTATTTTTTGAAGTTCATTTGATGTATTGTAAATTATTTTAAAAACTTTTCTTATGAATTGTTTTTTAAAAAAATAATTATATCTCACTCTATTACTAATATCTATTATTTGAATATAATTTAAATTTACTATTTCGCATATACAAGATAGCCAAATGATGTTTTTTGCGGTTTGAACACAACCAGAATTAAGAAAATATAATAACTCTTCGCGTTAACGATTGTTCCGATTTAATTTTAATTTAATTTTTAGATATAATTTGATTAACCCTAAATGATTTTTAAAAATATTTTGATGTATTGTGTTTAAAGAAAAAAGTCATCTCACTCAATTACGGTTATCTATTATTCAAATTTATTTTAAAATTAATATTTAGGTTATACAAGATGACTCAAATGATCCTTTTTAAGTTTTGGACATAACCAGGATTAAGAAAATAGAACAATTAATCATTATAGCATTGTCCGATTTGATTCCAATTTAATCTTTGAAGTTCATTTGATGGACTGCAAATTATTTTTAAAATTTATCTTATGAATTGTTTTTTAAAAAAATAATTATATCTCACTCTATTACTGATATCTATTATTCGAATATAATTTAAATTTACTATTTCGCATATACAAGATAGCCAAATGATGTTTTTTACGGTTTGAACACAACTAGAATTAAGAAAATATAATAACTCTTCGCATTAACGATTGTTCCGATTTAATTTTAATTTAATTTTTATATATAATTTAATTAACCCTAAATGATTTTTAAAAATATTTTGATATATTGTGTTTAAAAAAAATTGTCATATCTCACTCAATTACGGTTATCTATTATTCAAATTTATTTTAAAATTAATATTTAGGTTATACAAGATGACTCAAATGATCCTTTTTAAGTTTTGGACATAACCAGGGTTAAGAAAATAGAACAATTAATCATTATAGCATTGATTCCAATTTAATCTTTGAAGTTTATTTGATGTACTGTAAATTATTTTTAAAATTTTTCTTATGAATTGTTTTTTAAAAAAATAATTATATCTCACTCTATAACTAATATTTATTATTCGAATATAATTTAAATTTACTATTTCGCATATACAAGATAGCCAAATGATGTTTTGTGCGGTTTGAACACAGCCAGAGTTAAGAAAATGTAATAAATAATAGGGTTGGCGATTGTTCCGATTTAATTTTAATTCCATTTTTTAATTTTAATTCAATTGTAAATTATTTTTAAAATTTTTCTTATGAATTGTTTTTAAAAAAAATAATTATATCTCACTCTATTACTGATATCTATTATTCGAATATAATTTAAACTTACTATTTCGCATATACAAGATAGCCAAATGATGTTTTTTGCGGTTTGAACACAACCAGAGTTAAGAAAATGTAATAACTAATAGGGTTGGCGATTGTTCCGATTTAATTTTAATTCAATTTTTAAATATAATTTTATGTATTTTGTTTTAAAAAAATAGATTGTCTCACTCAATTACGGTTATCTATTATTTAAATTTATTTTAAAATTAATATTTAGGTTATACAAGAAGACTCAAATGATCCTTTTTAAGTTTTGGACATAATCAGGGTTAGGAAAATAGAACAATTAATCATTATAGCATTGATTCCAATTTCATCTTTTTGATATAATTTGATTAACCCTAAATAATTTTTTAAAATAATTTTATGTATTATGTTTTAAAAAAATAGTCATATCTCACTCAATTACGGTTATCTATTATTCAAATTTATTTTAAAATTAATATTTAGGTTATACAAGATGACTCAAATGATCCTTTTTAAGTTTTGGACATAACCAGGGTTAAGAAAATAGAACAATTAATTATAGCATTGTCCGATTTGATTCCAATTTAATTTTTGAAGTTTATTTGATGTATTGTAAATTATTTTTAAAATTTTTCTTATGAATTGTTTTTAAAAAAAATAATTATATCTCACTCTATTACTGTTATTTATTATTCGAATATAATTTACATTTACTATTTCCCATATACAAGAAAGCCAAATGATGTTTTTTACGGTTTGAACACAACCAGAGTTAAGAAAATGTAATAACTAGTAGCGTTGGCGATTGTTCCGATTTAATTTTAATTCAATTTCTATATATAATTTGATTAACCCTAAATGATTTTTAAAAATATTTTGATATATTGTGTTTAAAAAAAATTGTCATATCTCACTCAATTACGGTTATCTATTATTCAAATTTATTTTAAAATTAATATTTAGGTTATACAAGATGACTCAAATGATCCTTTTTAAGTTTTGGACATAACCAGGGTTAAGAAAATAGAACAATTAATCATTATAGCATTGTCCGATTTGATTCCAATTTCATCTTTGAAGTTCATTTGATGGACTGTAAATTATTTTTAAAATTTTTCTTATAAATTGTTTTTCAAAAAAATAATTATATCTCACTCTATTACTGATATCTATTATTCGAATATAATTTAAATTTACTATTTCGCATTTACAAGATAGCCAAATGATGTTTTTTACGGTTTGAACACAACCAGAATTAAGAAAATATAATAACTCTTCGCATTAACGATTGTTCCGATTTAATTTGAATTCAATTTTTAGATATAATTTTATTAAACCTAAATGATTTTTAAAAATATTTTGATATATTGTGTTTAAAAAAAATTGTCATATCTCACTCAATTACGGTTATCTATTATTCAAATTTATTTTAAAATTAATATTTAGGTTATACAAGATGACTCAAATGATCCTTTTTAAGTTTTGGACATAACCAGGGTTAAGAAAATAGAACAATTAATCATTATTACATTGTCCGATTTGATTCCAATTTATTTTTTGAAGTTCATTTGATGTATTGTAAATTATTTTAAAAACTTTTCTTATGAATTGTTTTTTAAAAAAATAATTATATCTCTCTATTACTGTTATCTATTTGTTAACCCTATTTGTTATTACATTTTCTTAACTCTGGTTGTGTTCAAACCGCAAAAAACATCATTTGGCTATCTTGTAAATGCGAAATAGTAAATTTAAATTATATTCGAATAATAGATATCAGTAATAGAGTGAGATATAATTATTTTTTTAAAAAACAATTCATAAGAAAAATTTTAAAAATAATTTACAGTCCATCAAATGAACTTCAAAGATGAAATTGGAATCAAATCGGACAATGCTATAATGATTAATTGTTCTATTTTCTTAACCCTGGTTATGTCCAAAACTTAAAAAGGATCATTTGAGTCATCTTGTATAACCTAAATATTAATTTTAAAATAAATTTGAATAATAGATAACCGTAATTGAGTGTGACATGACTATTTTTTTAAAACAAAATACATAAAATTATTTTTAAAAATTATTTAGGTATAATCAAATTATATCTAAAAATTGAACTAAAATTAAATCGGAACAATCGCCAACCCTATTAGTTATTACATTTTCTTAACTCTGGTTGTGTTCAAACCGCAAAAAACATCATTTGGCTATTTTGTATATGCGAAATAGTAAATTTAAATTATATTCGTATAATAGATATCAGTAATAGAGTGAGATATAATTATTTTTTTAAAAAACAATTCATAAGGAAAATTTTAAAAATAATTTACAGTCCATCAAATGAACTTCAAAGATGAAATTGGAATCAAATCGGACAATGCTATAATGATTAATTGTTCTATTTTCTTAACCCTGGTTATGTCCAAAACTTAAAAATGATCATTTGAGTCATCTTGTATAACCTAAATATTAATTTTAAAATAAATTTGAATAATAGATAACCGTAATTGAGTGAGATATGACAATTTTTTTTAAACACAATATATCAAAATATTTTTAAAAATCATTTAGGGTTAATTAAGTTATATATAAAAATTAAATTAAAATTAAATCGGAACAATCGTTAATGCGAAGAGTTATTATATTTTCTTAATTCTGGTTGTGTTCAAACCGTAAAAAACATCATTTGGCTATCTTGTATATTCGAAATAGTAAATTTAAATTATATTCGAATAATAGATATCAGTAATAGAGTGAGATATAATTATTTTTTTAAAAAACAATTCATAAGAAAAATTTTAAAAATAATTTACAGTCCATCAAATGAACTAAAAAACATCATTTGGCTATCTTGTATATGCGAAATAGTAAATTTAAATTATATTCGAATAATAGATATCAGTAATAGAGTGAGATATAATTATTTTTTTAAAAAACAATTCATAAGAAAAACTTTAAAAATAATTTACAGTCCATCAAATGAACTTCAAAGATGAAATTGGAATCAAATCGGACAATGCTATAATGATTAATTGTTCTATTTTCTTAACCCTGGTTATGTCCAAAACTTAAAAAGGATCATTTGAGTCATCTTGTATAACCTAAATATTAATTTTAAAATAAATTTGAATAATAGATAACCGTAATTGAGTGAGATATGACTATTTTTTTTAAACACAATACATCAAAATATTTTTAATTATGACGAATAAAATTTAAATTTACTATTTCGCATTTACAAGATAGCCAAATGATGTTTTTTACGGTTTGAACACAACCAGAATTAAGAAAATATAATAACTGATAGCGTTAAAGACTGTTCCGTTTTAATTTTAATTTAATTTTTATATATAATTTGATTAACCCTAAATGACTTTTAAAAATATTTTGATGTATTGTGTTTAAAAAAAATAGTCATATCTCACTCAATTACGGTTATCTATTATTCAAATTTATTTTAAAATTAATATTTAGGTTATGCAAGATGACTCAAATGATCCTTTTTAAGTTTTGGACATAACCAGGGTTAAGAAAATAGAACAATTAATCATTATAGCATTGTCCGATTTGATTCCAATTTCATCTTTGAAGTTCATTTGATGGACTGTAAATTATTTTTAAAGTTTTTCTTATGAATTGTTTTTTAAAAAAATAATTATATCTCACTCTATTACTGATATCTATTATTCGAATATAATTTAAATTTACTATTTCGCATATACAAGATAGCCAAATGATGTTTTTTACGGTTTGAACACAACCAGAGTTAAGAAAATGTAATAACTAATAGGGTTGGCGATTGTTCCGATTTAATTTTAGTTTAATTTTTAGATATAATTTAATTATCCCTAAATAATTTTTAAAAATAATTTTATGTATTTTGTTTTAAAAAAATAGTCATGTCTCACTCAATTACGGTTATCTATTATTCAAATTTATTTTAAAATTAATATTTAGGTTATAGAAGATGACTCAAATGATCCTTTTTAAGTTTTGGACATAACGAGGGTTAAGAAAATAGAACAATTAATCATTATAGCATTGTCCGATTTGATTCCAATTTCATCTTTGAAGTTCATTTGATGGACTGTAAATTATTTTTAAAATTTTTCTTATGAATTGTTTTTCAAAAAAATAATTATATCTCACTGTATTACTGATATCTATAATTCGAATATAATTTAAGCTTACTATTTCGCATATACAAGATAGCCAAATGATGTTTTTTGCGGTTTGAACACAACCAGAGTTAAGAAAATGTAATAACTAATAGGGTTGGCGATTGTTCCGATTTAATTTTAATTTAATTTTTAGATATAATTTGATTAACCCTAAATAATTTTTAAAAATAATTTTATGTATTTTGTTTTAAAAAAATAGTCACGTCTTACTCAATTACGGTTATCTATTATTTAAATTTGTTTTAAAATTAATATTTAGGTTATACAAGATGACTCAAATGATCCTTTTTAAGTTTTGGACCTAACCAGGGTTAAGAAAATAGAACAATTAATCATTATAGCATTGATTCCAATTTAATCTTTGAAGTTCATTTGATGTACTGTAAATTATTTTTAAAATTTTTCTTATGAATTGTTTTTTAAAAAAATAATTATATCTCACTCTATTACTATAATCTATTATTTGAATATAATTTAAATTTACTATTTCGCATTTACAAGATAGCCAAATGATGTTTTTTGCGGTTTGAACACAACCAGAATTAAGAAAATATAATAACTGATAGCGTTAAAGACTGTTCCGTTTTAATTTTAATTTAATTTTTTTATATAATTTGATTAACCCTAAATGACTTTTAAAAATATTTTGATGTATTGTGTTTAAAAAAAATAGTCATATCTCACTCAATTACGGTTATCTATTATTCAAATTTATTTTAAAATTAATATTTAGGTTATACAAGATGACTCAAATGATCCTTTTTAAGTTTTGGACATAACCAGGGTTAAGAAAATAGAACAATTAATCATTATAGCATTGTCCGATTTGATTCCAATTTCATCTTTGAAGTTCATTTGATGGACTGTAAATTTTTTTTAAAATTTTTCTTATGAATTGTTTTTTAAAAAAATAATTATATCTCACTCTATTACTGATATCTATTATTCGAATATAATTTAAATTTACTATTTCGCATATACAAGATAGCCAAATGATGTTTTTTGCGGTTTGAACACAACCAGAGTTAAGAAAATGTAATAACTAATAGGGTTGGCGATTGTTCCGATTTAATTTTAATTCAATTTTTGATATAATTTGATTAATTCTAAATAATTTTTAAAAATAATTTTATGTATTTTGTTTTAAAAAAATAGTCATGTCTCACTCAATTACGGTTATCTATTATTCAAATTTATTTTATAATTAATATTTAGGTTATACAAGGTGACTCAAATGATCCTTTTTAAGTTTTGGACATAACCAGGGTTAAGAAAATTGAACAATTAATCATTATTACATTGTCCGATTTGATTCCAATTTATTTTTTGAAGTTCATTTGATGTATTGTAAATTATTTTAAAAACTTTTCTTATGAATTGTTTTTTAAAAAAATAATTAGATCTCACTCTATTACTGTTATCTATTATTCGAATAGAATTTAAATTTACTATTTCGCATTTACAAGATAGCCAAATGATGTTTTTTACGGTTTGAACACAACCAGAATTAAGAAAATATAATAACTGATAGCGTTAAAGACTGTTCCGTTTTAATTTTAATTTAATTTTTATATATAATTTGATTAACCCTAAATGACTTTTAAAAATATTTTGATGTATTGTGTTTAAAAAAAATAGTCATATCTCACTCAATTACGGTTATCTATTATTCAAATTTATTTTAAAATTAATATTTAGGTTATACAAGATGACTCAAATGATCCTTTTTAAGTTTTGGACATAACCAGGGTTAAGAAAATAGAACAATTAATCATTATAGCATTGTCCGATTTGATTCCAATTTTATCTTTGAAGTTCATTTGATGGACTGTAAATTATTTTTAAAATTTTTCTTATGAATTGTTTTTTAAAAAAATAATTATATCTCACTCTATTACTGATATCTATTATTCGAATATAATTTAAATTTACTATTTCGAATATACAAGATAGCCAAATGATGTTTTTTACGGTTTGAACACAACCAGAATTAAGAAAATATAATAACTCTTCGCATTAACGATTGTTCCGATTTAATTTTAATTTAATTTTTATATATAACTTAATTAACCCTAAATGATTTTTAAAAATATTTTGATATATTGTGTTTAAAAAAAATTGTCATATCTCACTCAATTACGGTTATCTATTATTCAAATTTATTTTAAAATTAATATTTAGGTTATACAAGATGACTCAAATGATCATTTTTAAGTTTTGGACATAACCAGGGTTAAGAAAATAGAACAATTAATCATTATAGCATTGTCCGATTTGATTCCAATTTCATCTTTGAAGTTCATTTGATGGACTGTAAATTATTTTTAAAATTTTCCTTATGAATTGTTTTTTAAAAAAATAATTATATCTCACTCTATTACTGATATCTATTATACGAATATAATTTAAATTTACTATTTCGCATATACAAAATAGCCAAATGATGTTTTTTGCGGTTTGAACACAACCAGAGTTAAGAAAATGTAATTACTAATAGGGTTGGCGATTGTTCCGATTTAATTTTAGTTCAATTTTTAGATATAATTTGATTATACCTAAATAATTTTAAAAAATAATTTTATGTATTTTGTTTTAAAAAAATAGTCATGTCTCACTCAATTACGGTTATCTATTATTCAAATTTATTTTAAAATTAATATTTAGGTTATACAAGATGACTCAAATGATCCTTTTTAAGTTTTGGACATAACCAGGGTTAAGAAAATAGAACAATTAATCATTATAGCATTGTCCGATTTGATTTCAATTTCATCTTTGAAGTTCATTTGATGGACTGTAAATTATTTTTAAAATTTTTCTTATGAATTGTTTTTTAAAAAAATAATTATATCTCACTCTATTACTGATATCTATTATTCGAATATAATTTAAATTTACTATTTCGCATTTACAAGATAGCCAAATGATGTTTTTTGCGGTTTGAACACAACCAGAGTTAAGAAAATGTAATAACAAATAGGGTTGGCGATTGTTCCGATTTAATTTTAATTCAATTTTTAATATAATTTAATTAACCCTAAATAATTTTTAAAAATAATTTTATGTATTTTGTTTTAAAAAAATAGTCATGTCTCACTCAATTACGGTTATCTATTATTCAAATTTATTTTATAATTAATATTTAGGTTATACAAGATGACAATGATCAAATGATCCTTTTTAAGTTTTGGACATAACCAGGGTTAAGAAAATTGAACAATTAATCATTATTACATTGTCCGATTTGATTCCAATTTATTTTTTGAAGTTCATTTGATGTATTGTAAATTATTTTAAAAACTTTTCTTATGAATTGTTTTTTAAAAAAATAATTATATCTCACTCTATTACTGTTATCTATTATTCGAATAGAATTTAAATTTACTATTTCGCATTTACAAGATAGCCAAATGATGTTTTTTACGGTTTGAACACAACCAGAATTAAGAAAATATAATAACTGATAGCGTTAAAGACTGTTCCGTTTTAATTTTAATTTAATTTTTATATATAATTTGATTAACCCTAAATGACTTTTAAAAATATTTTGATGTATTGTGTTTAAAAAAAATAGTCATATCTCACTCAATTACGGTTATCTATTATTCAAATTTATTTTAAAATTAATATTTAGGTTATACAAGATGACTCAAATGATCCTTTTTAAGTTTTGGTCATAACCAGGGTTAAGAAAATAGAACAATTAATCATTATAGCATTGTCCGATTTGATTTCAATTTCATCTTTGAAGTTCATTTGATGGACTGTAAATTATTTTTAAAATTTTTCTTATGAATTGTTTTTTAAAAAAATAATTATATCTCACTCTATTACTGATATCTATTTTTCGAATATAATTTAAATTTACTATATCGCATATACAAGATAGCCAAATGATGTTTTTTGCGGTTTGAACACAACCAGAGTTAAGAAAATGTAATAACTAATAGGGTTGGCGATTGTTCCGATTTAATTTTAATTTAATTTTTAGATATAATTTGATTAACCCTAAATAATTTTTAAAAATAATTTTATGTATTTTGTTTTAAAAAAATAGTCACGTCTTACTCAATTACGGTTATCTATTATTTAAATTTGTTTTAAAATTAATATTTAGGTTATACAAGATGACTCAAATGATCCTTTTTAAGTTTTGGACATAACCAGGGTTAAGAAAATAGAACAATTAATCATTATTACATTGTCCGATTTGATTCCAATTTATTTTTTGAAGTTCATTTGATGTATTGTAAATTATTTTAAAAACTTTTCTTATGAATTGTTTTTTAAAAAAATAATTATATCTCTCTATTACTGTTATCTATTATTCGAATAAAATTTAAATTTAGTATTTCGCATTTACAAGATAGCCAAATGATGTTTTTTACGGTTTGAACACAACCAGAATTAAGAAAATATAATAACTGATAGCGTTAAAGACTGTTCCGTTTTAATTTTAATTTAATTTTTATATATAATTTGATTAACCCTAAATGACTTTTAAAAATATTTTGATGTATTGTGTTTAAAAAAAATAGTCATATCTCACTCAATTACGGTTATCCATTATTCAACTTTATTTTAAAATTAATATTTAGGTTATACAAGATGACTCAAATGATCCTTTTTAAGTTTTGGACATAACCAGGGTTAAGAAAATAGAACAATTAATCATTATAGCATTGTCCGATTTCATTCCAATTTCACCTTTGAAGTTCATTTGATGGACTGTAAATTATTTTTAAAGTTTTTCTTATGAATTGTTTTTTAAAAAAATAATTATATCTCACTCTATTACTGATATCTATTATTCGAATATAATTTAAATTTACTATTTCGCATATACAAGATAGCCAAATGATGTTTTTTACGGTTTGAACACAACCAGAGTTAAGAAAATGTAATAACTAATAGGGTTGGCGATTGTTCCGATTTAATTTTAATTTAATTTTTAGATATAATTTGATTAACCCTAAATAATTTTTAAAAATAATTTTATGTATTTTGTTTTAAAAAAATAGTCACGTCTTACTCAATTACGGTTATCTATTATTTAAATTTGTTTTAAAATTAATATTTAGGTTATACAAGATGACTCAAATGATCTTTTTTAAGTTTTGGACCTAACCAGGGTTAAGAAAATAGAACAATTAATCATTATAGCATTGATTCCAATTTAATCTTTGAAGTTCATTTGATGTACTGTAAATTATTTTTAAAATTTTTCTTATGAATTGTTTTTTAAAAAAATAATTATCTCACTCTATTACTATAATCTATTATTTGAATATAATTTAAATTTTCTATTTCGCATTTACAAGATAGCCAAATGATGTTTTTTGCGGTTTGAACACAACCAGAGTTAAGAAAATGTAATAACTAATAGGGTTGGCGATTGTTCCGATTTAATATAAATTGAATTTTTGATATAATTTGATTAACCCTAAATAATTTTAAAAAATAATTTTATGTATTGTTTTAAAAAAATAGTCATATCTCACTCAATTACGGTAATCTATTATTCAAATTTATTTTAAAATTAATATTTAGGTTGTACAAGATGACTCAATTGATGCTTTTTAAGTTTTGGTCATAACCAGGGTTAAGAAAATAGAACAATTAATCATTATAGCATTATCCGATTTGATTTGTAATTTCATCTTTGAAGTTCATTTGATGGACTGTAAATTATTTTTAAAATTTTTCTTATGAATTGTTTTTTAAAAAAATAATTATATCTCACTCTATTACTGATATCTATTTTTCGAATATAATTTAAATTTACTATTTCGCATATACAAGATAGCCAAATGATGTTTTTTGCGGTTTGAACACAACCAGAATTAAGAAAATATAATAACTGATAGCGTTAAAGACTGTTCCGTTTTAATTTTAATTTAATTTTTATATATAATTTGATTAACCCTAAATGACTTTTAAAAATATTTTGATGTATTGTGTTTAAAAAAAATAGTCATATCTCACTCAATTACGGTTATCTATTATTCAAATTTATTTTAAAATTAATATTTAGGTTATACAAGATGACTCAAATGATCCTTTTTAAGTTTTGGACATAACCAGGGTTAAGAAAATAGAACAATTAATCATTATAGCATTGTCCGATTTGATTCCAATTTCATCTTTGAAGTTCATTTGATGGACTGTAAATTATTTTTAAAATTTTTCTTATGAATTGTTTTTTAAAAAAATAATTATATCTCACTCTATTACTGATATCTATTATTCGAATATAATTTAAATTTACTATTTCGCATTTACAAGATAGCCAAATGATGTTTTTTGCGGTTTGAACACAACCAGAGTTAAGAAAATGTAATAACTAATAGGGTTGGCGATTGTTCCGATTTAATTTTAATTCAATTTTTGATATAATTTGATTAACCCTAAATAATTTTTAAAAATAATTTTATGTATTTTGTTTTAAAAAAATAGTCATGTCTCACTCAATTACGGTTATCTATTATTCAAATTTATTTTAAAATTAATATTTAGGTTATAGAAGATGACTCAAATGATCCTTTTTAAGTTTTGGACATAACCAGGGTTAAGAAAATAGAACAATTAATCATTATAGCATTGTCCGATTTGATTCCAATTTCATCTTTGAAGTTCATTTGATGGACTGTAAATTATTTTTAAAATTTTTCTTATGAATTGTTTTTCAAAAAAATAATTATATCTCACTGTATTACTGATATCATTCGAATATAATTTAAATTTACTATTTCGCATATACAAGATAGCCAAATGATGTTTTTTGCGGTTTGAACACAACCAGAGTTAAGAAAATTAATAACTAATAGGGTTGGCGATTGTTCCGATTTAATTTTAATTTAATTTTTAGATATAATTTGATTAACCCTAAATAATTTTTAAAAATAATTTTATGTATTTTGTTTTAAAAAAATAGTCACGTCTTACTCAATTACGGTTATCTATTATTTAAATTTGTTTTAAAATTAATATTTAGGTTATACAAGATGACTCAAATGATCTTTTTTAAGTTTTGGACCTAACCAGGGTTAAGAAAATAGAACAATTAATCATTATAGCATTGATTCCAATTTAATCTTTGAAGTTCATTTGATGTACTGTAAATTATTTTTAAAATTTTTCTTATGAATTGTTTTTTAAAAAAATAATTATCTCACTCTATTACTATAATCTATTATTTGAATATAATTTAAATTTACTATTTCGCATTTACAAGATAGCCAAATGATGTTTTTTGCGGTTTGAACACAACCAGAGTTAAGAAAATGTAATAACTAATAGGGTTGGCGATTGTTCCGATTTAATTTAAATTGAATTTTTGATATAATTTGATTAACCCTAAATAATTTTAAAAAATAATTTTATGTATTGTTTTAAAAAAATAGTCATATCTCACTCAATTACGGTAATCTATTATTCAAATTTATTTTAAAATTAATATTTAGGTTGTACAAGATGACTCAATTGATGCTTTTTAAGTTTTGGTCATAACCAGGGTTAAGAAAATAGAACAATTAATCATTATAGCATTATCCGATTTGATTTGTAATTTCATCTTTGAAGTTCATTTGATGGACTGTAAATTATTTTTAAAATTTTTCTTATGAATTGTTTTTTAAAAAAATAATTATATCTCACTCTATTACTGATATCTATTTTTCGAATATAATTTAAATTTACTATTTCGCATATACAAGATAGCCAAATGATGTTTTTTGCGGTTTGAACACAACCAGAATTAAGAAAATATAATAACTGATAGCGTTAAAGACTGTTCCGTTTTAATTTTAATTTAATTTTTATATATAATTTGATTAACCCTAAATGACTTTTAAAAATATTTTGATGTATTGTGTTTAAAAAAAATAGTCATATCTCACTCAATTACGGTTATCTATTATTCGAATAGAATTTAAATTTACTATTTCGCATTTACAAGATAGCCAAATGATGTTTTTTACGGTTTGAACACAACCAGAATTAAGAAAATATAATAACTGATAGCGTTAAAGACTGTTCCGTTTTAATTTTAATTTAATTTTTATATATAATTTGATTAACTCTAAATGACTTTTAAAAATATTTTGATGTATTGTATTTAAAAAAAATAGTCATATCTCACTCAATTACGGTTATCTATTATTCAAATTTATTTTAAAATTAATATTTAGGTTATACAAGATGACTCAAATGATCCTTTTAAGTTTTGGACATAACCAGGGTTAAGAAAATAGAACAATTAATCATTATAGCATTGTCCGATTTGATTCCAATTTCATCTTTGAAGTTCATTTGATGGACTGTAAATTATTTTTAAAATTTTTCTTATGAATTGTTTTTTAAAAAAATAATTATATCTCACTCTATTACTGATATCTATTATTCGAATATAATTTAAATTTACTATTTCGCATTTACAAGATAGCCAAATGATGTTTTTTGCGGTTTGAACACAACCAGAGTTAAGAAAATGTAATAACTAATAGGGTTGGCGATTGTTCCGATTTAATTTTAATTCAATTTTTGATATAATTTGATTAACCCTAAATAATTTTTAAAAATAATTTTATGTATTTTGTTTTAAAAAAATAGTCATGTCTCACTCAATTACGGTTATCTATTATTCAAATTTATTTTATAATTAATATTTAGGTTATACAAGATGACTCAAATAATCCTTTTTAAGTTTTGGACATAACCAGGGTTAAGAAAATTGAACAATTAATCATTATTACATTGTCCGATTTGATTCCAATTTATTTTTTGAAGTTCATTTGATGTATTGTAAATTATTTTAAAAACTTTTCTTATGAATTGTTTTTTAAAAAAATAATTAGATCTCACTCTATTACTGTTATCTATTATTCGAATAGAATTTAAATTTACTATTTCGCATTTACAAGATAGCCAAATGATGTTTTTTACGGTTTGAACACAACCAGAATTAAGAAAATATATTAACTGATAGCGTTAAAGACTGTTCCGTTTTAATTTTAATTTAATTTTTATATATAATTTGATTAACTCTAAATGACTTTTAAAAATATTTTGATGTATTGTGTTTAAAAAAAATAGTCATATCTCACTCAATTACGGTTATCTATTATTCAAATTTATTTTAAAATTAATATTTAGGTTATACAAGATGACTCAAATGATCCTTTTAAGTTTTGGACATAACCAGGGTTAAGAAAATAGAACAATTAATCATTATAGCATTGTCCGATTTGATTCCAATTTCATCTTTGAAGTTCATTTGATGGACTGTAAATTATTTTTAAAATTTTTCTTATGAATTGTTTTTTAAAAAAATAATTATATCTCACTCTATTACTGATATCTATTATTCGAATATAATTTAAATTTACTATTTCGCATATACAAGATAGCCAAATGATGTTTTTTACGGTTTGAACACAACCAGAATTAAGAAAATATAATAACTCTTCGCATTAACGATTGTTCCGATTTAATTTTAATTTAATTTTTATATATAACTTAATTAACCCTAAATGATTTTTAAAAATATTTTGATATATTGTGTTTAAAAAAAATTGTCATATCTCACTCAATTACGGTTATCTATTATTCAAATTTATTTTAAAATTAATATTTAGGTTATACAAGATGACTCAAATGATCATTTTTAAGTTTTGGACATAACCAGGGTTAAGAAAATAGAACAATTAATCATTATAGCATTGTCCGATTTGATTCCAATTTCATCTTTGAAGTTCATTTGATGGACTGTAAATTATTTTTAAAATTTTTCTTATGAATTGTTTTTTAAAAAAATAATTATATCTCACTCTATTACTGATATCTATTATTCGAATATAATTTAAATTTACTATTTCGCATATACAAGATAGCCAAATGATGTTTTTTACGGTTTGAACACAACCAGAATTAAGAAAATATAATAACTCTTCGCATTAACGATTGTTCCGATTTAATTTTAATTTAATTTTTATATATAACTTAATTAACCCTAAATGATTTTTAAAAATATTTTGATATATTGTGTTTAAAAAAAATTGTCATATCTCACTCAATTACGGTTATCTATTATTCAAATTTATTTTAAAATTAATATTTAGGTTATACAAGATGACTCAAATGATCATTTTTAAGTTTTGGACATAACCAGGGTTAAGAAAATAGAACAATTAATCATTATAGCATTGTCCGATTTGATTCCAATTTCATCTTTGAAGTTCATTTGATGGACTGTAAATTATTTTTAAAATTTTCCTTATGAATTGTTTTTTAAAAAAATAATTATATCTCACTCTATTACTGATATCTATTATACGAATATAATTTAAATTTACTATTTCGCATATACAAAATAGCCAAATGATGTTTTTTGCGGTTTGAACACAACCAGAGTTAAGAAAATGTAATAACTAATAGGGTTGGCGATTGTTCCGATATAATTTTAGTTCAATTTTTAGATATAATTTGATTATACCTAAATAATTTTTAAAAATAATTTTATGTATTTTGTTTTAAAAAAATTGTCATGTCTCACTTAATTACGGTTATCTATTATTCAAATTTATTTTAAAATTAATATTTAGGTTATACAAGATGACTCAAATGATCCTTTTTAAGTTTTGGACATAACCAGGGTTAAGAAAATAGAACAATTAATCATTATAGCATTGTCCGATTTGATTCCAATTTCATCTTTGAAGTTCATTTGATGGACTGTAAATTATTTTTAAAATTTTTCTTATGAATTGTTTTTTAAAAAAATAATTATATCTCACTCTATTACTGATATCTATTATTCGAATATAATTTAAATTTACTATTTCGCATTTACAAGATAGCCAAATGATGTTTTTTGCGGTTTGAACACAACCAGAGTTAAGAAAATGTAATAACAAATAGGGTTGGCGATTGTTCCGATTTAATTTTAATTCAATTTTTAATATAATTTAATTAACCCTAAATAATTTTTAAAAATAATTTTATGTATTTTGTTTTAAAAAAATTGTCATGTCTCACTTAATTACGGTTATCTATTATTCAAATTTATTTTAAAATTAATATTTAGGTTATACAAGATGACTCAAAAGATCCTTTTTAAGTTTTGGACATAACCAGGGTTAAGAAAATAGAACAATTAATCATTATTACATTGTCCGATTTGATTCCAATTTATTTTTTGAAGTTCATTTGATGTATTGTAAATTATTTTAAAAACTTTTCTTATGAATTGTTTTTTAAAAAAATAATTATATCTCTCTATTACTGTTATCTATTATTCGAATAAAATTTAAATTTACTATTTCGCATTTACAAGATAGCCAAATGATGTTTTTTACGGTTTGAACACCACCAGAATTAAGAAAATATAATAACTGATAGCGTTAAAGACTGTTCCGTTTTAATTTTAATTTAATTTTTATATATAATTTGATTAACCCTAAATGACTTTTAAAAATATTTTGATGTATTGTGTTTAAAAAAAATAGTCATATCTCACTCAATTACGGTTATCTATTATTCAAATTTATTTTAAAATTAATATTTAGGATATACAAGATGACTCAAATGATCCTTTTTAAGTTTTGGACATAACCAGGGTTAAGAAAATAGAACAATTAATCATTATAGCATTGTCCGATTTGATTCCAATTTCATCTTTGAAGTTCATTTGATGGACTGTAAATTATTTTTAAAGTTTTTCTTATGAATTGTTTTTTAGAAAAATAATTATATCTCACTCTATTACTGATATCTATTATTCGAATATAATTTAAATTTACTATTTCGCATATACAAGATAGCCAAATGATGTTTTTTACGGTTTGAACACAACCAGAGTTAAGAAAATGTAATAACTAATAGGGTTGGCGATTGTTCCGTTTTAATTTTAGTTTAATTTTTAGATATAATTTAATTATCCCTAAATAATTTTTAAAAATAATTTTATGTATTTTGTTTTAAAAAAATAGTCATGTCTCACTCAATTACGGTTATCTATTATTCAAATTTATTTTAAAATTAATATTTAGGTTATAGAAGATGACTCAAATGATCCTTTTTAAGTTTTGGACATAACCAGGGTTAAGAAAATAGAACAATTAATCATTATAGCATTGTCCGATTTGATTCCAATTTCATCTTTGAAGTTCATTTGATGGACTGTAAATTATTTTTAAAATTTTTCTTATGAATTGTTTTTCAAAAAAATAATTATATCTCACTGTATTACTGATATCATTCGAATATAATTTAAATTTACTATTTCGCATATACAAGATAGCCAAATGATGTTTTTTGCGGTTTGAACACAACCAGAGTTAAGAAAATGTAATAACTAATAGGGTTGGCGATTGTTCCGATTTAATTTTAATGTAATTTTTAGATATAATTTGATTAACCCTAAATGATTTTTTAAAATATTTTGTTGGATTGTGTTTAAAAAAAATAGTCATATCTCACTCAATTACGGTTATCTATTATTCAAATTTATTTTTAAATTAATATTTAGGTTATACAAGATGAGTCAAATGATCCTTTTTAGGTTTTGGACATAACCAGGGTTAAGAAAATAGAACAATTAATCATTATAGCATTGTCCGATTTGATTCCAATTTAATCTTTGAAGTTCATTTGATGTACTGTAAATTATTTATTAAATTTTTCTTATGAATTGTTTTTTAAAAAAATAATTATATCTCATTCTATTACTGTTATTTATTATTCGAATATAATTTACATTTACTATTTCCCATATACAAGATAGCCAAATGATGTTTTTTGCGGTTTGAACACAACCAGAGTTAAGAAAATGTAATAACTAATAGGGTTGGCGATTGTTCCGATTAAATTTTAATTCAATTTTTGATATAATTTGATTAACCCTAAATAATTTTTAAAAATAATTTTATGTATTTTGTTTTAAAAAAATAGTCATGTCTCACTCAATTACGGTTATCTATTATTCAAATTTATTTTAAAATTAATATTTAGGTTATACAAGATGACTCAAATGATCCTTTTTAAGTTTTGGACATAACCAGGGTTAAGAAAATAGAACAATTAATCATTATAGCATTGTCCGATTTGATTCCAATTTCATCTTTTTAGTTCATTTGATGGACTGTAAATTATTTTTAAAATTTTCCTTATGAATTGTTTTTTAAAAAAATAATTATATCTCACTCTATTACTGATATCTATTATTCGAATATAATTTAAATTTACTATTTCGCATATACAAGATAGCCAAATGATGTTTTTTTCGGTTTGAACACAACCAGAATTAAGAAAATATAATAACTCTTCGCATTCACGATTGTTCCGATTTAATTTGAATTTAATTTTTAGATATAATTTGATTAACCCTAAATGATTTTTAAAAATATTTTGATAGATTGTGTTTAAAAAAAATAGTCTTATCTCACTCAATTACGGTTATCTATTAATCAAATTTATTTTAAAATTAATATTTAGGTTATACAAGATGACTCAAATGATCATTTTTAAGTTTTGGACATAACCAGGGTTAAGAAAATAGAACAATTAATCATTATAGCATTGTCCGATTTGATTCCAATTTCATCTTTGAAGTTCATTTGATGGACTGTAAATTATTTTTAAAATTTTTCTTATGAATTGTTTTTCAAAAAAATAATTATATCTCACTCTATTACTGATATCTATTATTCGAATATAATTTAAATTTACTATTTCGCATTTACAAGATAGCCAAATGATGTTTTTTGCGGTTTGAACACAACCAGAGTTAAGAAAATGTAATAACAAATAGGGTTGGCGATTGTTCCGATTTAATTTTAATTCAATTTTTAATATAATTTGATTATACCTAAATAATTTTTAAAAATAATTTTATGTATTTTGTTTTAAAAAAATAGTCATGTCTCACTCAATTACGGTTATCTATTATTCAAATTTATTTTATAATTAATATTTAGGTTATACAAGATGACTCAAATGATCCTTTTTAAGTTTTGGACATAACCAGGGTTATGAAAATTGAACAATTAATCATTATTACATTGTCCGATTTGATTCCAATTTATTTTTTGAAGTTCATTTGATGTATTGTAAATTATTTTAAAAACTTTTCTTATGAATTGTTTTTTAAAAAAATAATTATATCTCACTCTATTACTGTTATCTATTATTCGAATAGAATTTAAATTTACTATTTCGCATTTACAAGATAGCCAAATGATGTTTTTTACGGTTTGAACACAACCAGAATTAAGAAAATATAATAACTGATAGCGTTAAAGACTGTTCCGTTTTAATTTTAATTTAATTTTTATATATAATTTGATTAACCCTAAATGACTTTTAAAAATATTTTGATGTATTGTGTTTAAAAAAAATAGTCATATCTCACTCAATTACGGTTATCTATTATTCAAATTTATTTTAAAATTAATATTTAGGTTATACAAGATGACTCAAATGATCCTTTTTAAGTTTTGGACATAACCAGGGTTAAGAAAATAGAACAATTAATCATTATAGCATTGTCCGATTTGATTCCAATTTCATCTTTGAAGTTCATTTGATGGACTGTAAATTATTTTTAAAATTTTTCTTATGAATTGTTTTTTAAAAAAATAATTATATCTCACTCTATTACTGATATCTATTATTCGAATATAATTTAAATTTACTATTTCGCATATACAAGATAGCCAAATGATGTTTTTTTACGGTTTGAACACAACCAGAATTAAGAAAATATAATAACTCTTCGCATTAACGATTGTTCCGATTTAATTTTAATTTAATTTTTATATATAACTTAATTAACCCTAAATGATTTTTAAAAATATTTTGATATATTGTGTTTAAAAAAAATTGTCATATCTCACTCAATTACGGTTATCTATTATTCAAATTTATTTTAAAATTAACATTTAGGTTATACAAGATGACTCAAATGATCCTTTTTAAGTTTTGGACATAACCAGGGTTAAGAAAATAGAACAATTAATCATTATAGCATTGTCCGATTTGATTCCAATTTCATCTTTGAAGTTCATTTGATGGACTGTAAATTATTTTTAAAATTTTTCTTATGAATTGTTTTTTAAAAAAATAATTATATCTCACTCTATTACTGATATCTATTATTCGAATATAATTTAAATTTACTATTTCGCATATACAAGATAGCCAAATGATGTTTTTTGCGGTTTGAACACAACCAGAGTTAAGAAAATGTAATAACTAATAGGGTTGGCGATTGTTCCGATTTAATTTTAATTCAATTTTTAGATATAATTTGATTAACCCTAAATAATTTTTAAAAATAATTTTATGTATTTTGTTTTAAAAAAATAGTCATGTCTTACTCAATTACGGTTATCTATTATTTAAATTTGTTACTCTCACGAGATGTGTGTTATACAAGAATACTCAAATGATCCTTTTTAAGTTTTGGACATAACCAGGGTTAAGAAAATAGAACAGTTAATCATTATTGCATTGTCCGATTTGATTCCAATTTAATTTTTGAAGTTCATTTGATGTACTGTAAATTACTTTTAAAATAGTCATGTCTCACTCAATTACGGTTATCTATTATTCAAATTTATTTTAAAATTAATATTTAGGTTATACAAGATGACTCAAATGATCCTTTTAAGTTTTGGACATAACCAGGGTTAAGAAAATAGAACAATTAATCATTATAGCATTGTCCGATTTGATTCCAATTTCATCTTTGAAGTTCATTTGATGGACTGTAAATTATTTTTAAAATTTTTCTTATGAATTGTTTTTTAAAAAAATAATTATATCTCACTCTACTACTGTTATCTATTATTCGAATAGAATTTAAATTTACTATTTCGCATTTACAAGATAGCCAAATGATGTTTTTTACGGTTTGAACACAACCAGAATTAGGAAAATATAATAACTGATAGCGTTAAAGACTGTTCCGTTTTAATTTTAATCTAATTTTTATATATAATTTGATTAACCCTAAATGACTTTTAAAAATATTTTGATGTATTGTGTTTAAAAAAAATAGTCATATCTCACTCAATTACGGTTATCTATTATTTAAATTTATTATAAAATTAATATTTAGGTTATACAAGATGACTCAAATGATCCTTTTTAAATTTTGGACATAACCAGGGTTAAGAAAATAGAACAGTTAATCGTTATTGCATTGTCCGATTTGATTCCAATTTAATTTTTGAAGTTCATTTGATGTACTGTAAATTACTTTTAAAATTTTTCTTATGAATTGTTTTTTAAAAAAATAATTATATCTCACTTTTTATCTACTGTAATCTATTATTCGAATAGAATTTAAATTTACTATTTCACATATACAAGATAGCCAAATAATGTTTTTTGCGGTTTGAACACAACCAGAGTTAAGAAAATATAATAACTGACAGCGTTAAAGACTGTTCTGTTTTAATTTTAATCTAATTTTTATATATAATTTGATTAACCCTAAATGACTTTTAAAAATATTCTGATGTATTGTGTTTAAAAAAAATAGTCTTATCTCACTCAATTACGGCTATCTATTAATGAAATTTATTTTAAAATTAATATTTAGGTTATACAAGAATACTCAAATGATCCTTTTTAAATTTTGGACATAACCAGGGTTAAGAAAATAGAACAGTTAATCGTTATTGCATTGTCCGATTTGATTCCAATTTAATTTTTGAAGTTCATTTGATGTACTGTAAATTACTTTTAAAATTTTTCTTATGAATTGTTTTTTAAAAAAATAATTATATCTCACTTTTAATCTACTGTTATCTATTATTCGAATAGAATTTAAATTTACTATTTCGCATTTACAAGTTAGCCAAATGATGTTTTTTACGGTTTGAACACAACACAGTTTTGGACATAACCAGGGTTAAGAAAATAGAACAATTAATCATTATAGCATTGTCCGATTTGATTCCAATTTCATCTTTTTAGTTCATTTGATGGACTGTAAATTATTTTTAAAATTTTCCTTATGAATTGTTTTTTAAAAAAATAATTATATCTCACTCTATTACTGATATCTATTATACGAATATAATTTAAATTTACTATTTCGCATATACAAGATAGCCAAATGATGTTTTTTGCGGTTTGAACACAACCAGAGTTAAGAAAATGTAATAACTAATGGGGTTGGCGATTGTTCCGATTTAATTTTAATTTAATTTTTAGATATAATTTGATTAACCCTAAATAATTTTTAAAAATAATTTTATGCATTTTGTTTTAAAAAAATAGTCATGTCTTAGTCAATTACGGTTATCTATTATTTAAATTTGTTTTAAAATTAATATTTAGGTTATACAAGATGACTCAAATGATCCTTTTTAAGTTTTGGACGTAACCAGGGTTAAGAAAATAGAACAATTAATTATTATAGCATTGATTCCAATTTAATCTTTGAAGTTCATTTGATGTACTGTAAATTATTTTTAAAATTTTTCTTATGGATTGTTTTTTAAAAAAATAATTATATCTTACTCTATTACTAATATCTATTATTTGAATATAATTTAAATTTACTATTTCGCATATACAAGATAGCCAAATGATGTTTTTTGCGGTTTGAACACAACCAGAATTAAGAAAATATAATAACTCTTCGCGTTAACGATTGTTCCGATTTAATTTTAATTTAATTTTTAAATATAATTTGATTAACCCTAAATGATTTTTAAAAATATTTTGATATATTGTGTTTAAAAAAAATAGTCATGTCTCACTCAATTACGGTTATCTATTATTCAAATTTATTTTAAAATTAATATTTAGGTTATATAAGATGACTCAAATGATCCTTTTTAGGTTTTGGACATAACCAGGGTTGACATAACCAGGGTTAGGAAAATAGAACAATTAATCATTATAGCATTGATTCCAATTTAATCTTTTTGATATAATTTGAATAACCCTAAATAATTTTTTAAAATAATTTTATGTATTATGTTTAAAAAAAATAGTCATATCTCACTCAATTACGGTTATCTATTATTCAAATTTATTTTAAAATTAATATTTAGGTTATACAAGATGACTCAATTGATGCTTTTTAAGTTTTGGTCATAACCAGGGTTAAGAAAATAGAACAATTAATCATTATAGCATTGTCCGATTTGATTCCAATTTAATTTTTGAAGTTTATTTGATGTATTGTAAATTATTTTTAAAATTTTTCTGATGAATTGTTTTTAAAAAAAATAATTATATCTCACTCTATTACTGTTATTTATCATTCGAATATAATTTACATTTACTATTTCCCATATACAAGAAAGCCAAATGATGTTTTTTACGGTTTGAACACAACCAGAATTAAGAAAATATAATAACTCTTCTCGTTAACGATTGTTCCGATTTAATTTTAATTTAATTTTTAGATATAATTTGATTAACACTAAATGATTTTTAAAAATATTTTGATATATTGTGTTTAAAAAAAATAGTTATATCTCACTCAATTGCGGTTATCTATTATTCAAATTTATTTTAAAATTAATATTTAGGTTATACAAGATGACTCAAATGATCCTTTTTAAGTTTTGGACATAACCAGGGTTAAGAATATAGAACAATTAATCATTAATCATCATCTTTGAAGTTCATTTGATGGACTGTAAATTATTTTTAAAAGTTTTCTAATGAATTGTTTTTTAAAAAAATAATTATATCTCACTCTATTACTGATATCTATTATTCGAATATAATTTAAATTTACTATTTCGCATTTACAAGATAGCCAAATGATGTTTTTTGCGGTTTGAACACAACCAGAGGTAAGAAAATGTAATAACTAATAGGGTTGGCGATTGTTCCGATTTAATTTTAATTCAATTTTTGATATAATTTGATTAACCCTAAATAATTTTAAAAAATAATTTTATGTATTGTTTTAAAAAAATAGTCATATCTCACTCAATTACGGTAATCTATTATTCAAATTTATTTTAAAATTAATATTTAGGTTATACAAGATGACTCAAATGATCCTTTTTAGGTTTTGGACATAACCAGGGTTAAGAAAATAGAACAATTAATCATTATAGCATAGTCCGATTTGATTCCAATTTCATCTTTGAAGTTCATTTGATGGACTGTAAATTATTTTTAAAATTTTTCTTATGAATTGTTTTTTAAAAAAATAATTATATCTCACTCTATTACTGATATCTATTTTTCGAATATAATTTAAATTTACTATTTCGCATATACAAGATAGCCAAATGATGTTTTTTGCGGTTTGAACACAACCAGAGTTAAGAAAATGTAATAACTAATAGGGTTGGCGATTGTTCCGATTTAATTTTAATTCAATTTTTAGATATAATTTGATTAACCCTAAATAATTTTTAAAAATAATTTTATGTATTTTGTTTTAAAAAAATAGTCATGTCTTACTCAATTACGGTTATCTATTATTTAAATTTGTTTTAAAATTAATATTTAGGTTATACAAGATGACTCAAATGATCCTTTTTAAGTTTTGGACATAACCAGGGTTAAGAAAATAGAACAATTAATCATTATAGCATTGATTCCAATTTAATCTTTGAAGTTCATTTGATGTACTGTAAATTATTTTTAAAATTTTTCTTATGAATTGTTTTTTAAAAAAATAATTATATCTCACTCTATTACTAATATCTATTATTTGAATATAATTTAAATTTACTATTTCGCATATACAAGATAGCCAAATGATGTTTTTTGCGGTTTGAACACAACCAGAATTAAGAAAATGTAATAACTAATAGGGTTGGCGATTGTTCCGATTTTATTTTAATTCAATTTTTGATATAATTTGATTAACCCTAAATAATTTTTAAAAATAATTTTATGTATTTTGTTTTAAAAAAATAGTCATGTCTCACTCAATTACGGTTATCTATTATTCAAATTTATTTTATAATTAATATTTAGGTTATACAAGATGACTCAAATGATCCTTTTTAAGTTTTGGACATAACCAGGGTTAAGAAAATTGAACAATTAATCATTGTTACATTGTCCGATTTGATTCCAATTTATTTTTTGAAGTTCATTTGATGTATTGTAAATTATTTTAAAAACTTTTCTTATGAATTGTTTTTTAAAAAAATAATTATATCTCACTCTTTTACTGATATCTATTATTCGAATAGAATTTAAATTTACTATTTCGCATTTACAAGATAGCCAAATGATGTTTTTTACGGTTTGAACACAACCAGAATTAAGAAAATATAATAACTGATAGCGTTAAAGACTGTTCCGTTTTAATTTTAATTTCATTTTTATATATAATTTGATTAACCCTAAATGACTTTTAAAAATATTTTGATGTATTGTGTTTAAAAAAAATAGTCATATCTCACTCAATTACGGTTATCTATTACTCAAATTTATTTTAAAATTAATATTTAGGTTATACAAGATGACTCAAATGATCCTTTTTAAGTTTTGGACATAACCAGGGTTAAGAAAATAGAACAATTAATCATTATTACATTGTCCGATTTGATTCCAATTTATTTTTTGAAGTTCATTTGATGTATTGTAAATTATTTTAAAAACTTTTCTTATGAATTGTTTTTTAAAAAAATAATTATATCTCTCTATTACTGTTATCTATTATTCAAATTTATTTTAAAATTAATATTTAGGTTATACAAGATGACTCAAATGATCCTTTTTAAGTTTTGGACATAACCAGTATTAAGAAAATAGAACAATTAATCATTATAGCATTGTCCGATTTGATTCCAATTCAATCTTTGAAGTTCATTTGATGTACTGTAAATTATTTTTAAAATTTTTCTTTTGAATTGTTTTTTAAAAAAATAATTATATCTCACTCTATTATACTGTTATTTATAATTCGAATATAATTTGCATTTACTATTTCGCATATACAAGATAGCCAAATGATGTTTTTTACGGTTTGAACACAACCAGAATTAAGAAAATATAATAACTCTTCGCATTCACGATTGTTCCGATTTAATTTGATTTTAATTTTTAGATATAATTTGATTAATCCTAAATGATTTTTAAAAATATTTTGATATATTGTGTTTAAAAAAATAGTCATATCTCACTCAATTACGGTTATCTATTATTCAAATTTATTTTAAAATTAATATTTAGGTTATACAAGATGACTCAAATGATCCTTTTTAAGTTTTGGACATAACCAGGGTTAAGAAAATAGAACAATTAATCATTATAGCATTGTCCGATTTGATTCCAATTTAATTTTCGAAGTTCATTTAATGTACTGTAAATTATTTTTAAATTTTTTCTTATGAATTGTTTTTAAAAAAAATAACCATATCTCACTCTATTACTGTTATCTATTATTCGAATATCATTTAAATATACTATTTCGCATATACAAGATAGCCAAATGATGTTTTTTACGGTTTGAACACAACCAGATTTAAGAAAATATAATAACTAATAGCGTTAAAGATTGTTCCGATTTAATTTTAATTTAATTTTTAGATATAATTTGATTAACCCTAAATGATTTTTTAAAATATTTTGTTGGATTGTGTTTGAAAAAAATAGTTATATCTCATTCAATTACGGTTATCTATTATTTAAATTTATTTTTAAATTAATATTTAGGTTATACAAGATGACTCAAATGATCCTTTTTAAGTTTTGGACATAACCAGGGTTAAGAAAATAGAACAATTAATCATTATAGCATTGTCCGATTTGATTCCAATTTCATCTTTGAAGTTCATTTGATGTACTGTAAATTATTTTTAAAATTTTTCTTATGAATTGTTTTTAAAAAAAATAATTATATCTCACTCTATTACTGTTATTTATTATACGAATATAATTTACATTTACTATTTCCCATATACAAGATAGCCAAATGATGTTTTTTACGGTTTGAATACAACCAGAGTTAAGAAAATGTAATAATTGTTGCGATTGTTCCGATTTAATTTTAATTTAATTTTTAGATATAATTTCATTAACCCTAAATGATTTTTAAAAATATTTTCATATATTGTGTTTAAAAAAAATAGTCTTATCTCACTCAATTACGGTTATCTATTATTCAAATTTATTTTAAAATTAATATTTAGGTTGTACAAGATGACCCAAATGATCCTTTTTAAGTTTTGTACATAACCAGTGTTAAGAAAGTAGAACAATTAATCATTATAGCATTGTCCGATTTGATTCCAATTTAATTTTTGAAGTTCATTTAATGTACTGTAAATTATTTTTAAAATTTTTCTTATGAATTGTTTTTTAAAAAAATAATTATATCTCACTCTATTACTGTTATTTATTATTCGAATATAATTTGCATTTACTATTTCCCATCATATCTCACTCAATTACGGTTATCTATTATTCAAATTTATTTTAAAATTAATATTTAGGTTATACAAGATGACTCAAATGATCCTTTTTAAGTTTTGGACATAACCAGGGTTAAGAAAATAGAACAATTAATCATTATAGCATTGTCCGATTTGATTCCAATTTAAATTTTAATGTACTGTAAATTATTTTTAAATTTTTTCTTATGAATTGTTTTTAAAAAAAATAACCATATCTCACTCTATTACTGTTATCTATTATTCGAATATCATTTAAATTTACTATTTCGCATATACAAGATAGCCAAATGATGTTTTTTACGGTTTGAACACAACCAGATTTAAGAAAATATAATAACTAATAGCGTTAAAGATTGTTCCGATTTAATTTTAATTTAATTTTTAGATATAATTTGATTAACCCTAAATGATTTTTAAAAATATTTTGTTGGATTGTGTTTAAAAAAAATAGTTATATCTCACTCAATTACGGTTATCTATTATTCACATTTATATTTAAATTAATATTTAGGTTATACAAGATGACTCAAATGATCCTTTTTAAGTTTTGGACATAACTAGGGTTAAGAAAATAGAACAATTAATCATTATAGCATTGTCCAATTTGATTCCAATTTCATCTTTGAAGTTCATTTGATGGACTGTAAATTATTTTTAAAATTTTTCTTATGAATTGTTTTTTAAAAAAATAATTATATCTCACTCTATTACTGATATCTATTATTCGAATATAATTTAAATTTACTATTTCGCATATACAAGATAGCCAAATGATGTTTTTTACGGTTTGAACACAACCAGAATTAAAAAAATATAATAACTTTTCGCATTAACGATTGTTCCGATTTAATTTTAATTTAATTTTTATATATAACTTAATTAACCCTAAATGGTTTTTAAAAATATTTTGATATATTATGTTTAAAAAAATAGTCATATCTCACTCAATTACGGTTATCTATTATTCAAATTTATTTTAAAATTAATATTTAGGTTATACAAGATGACTCAAATGATCCTTTTTAAGTTTTGGACATAACCAGGGTTAAGAAAATAGAACAATTAATCATTATTACATTGTCCGATTTGATTCCAATTTATTTTTTGAAGTTCATTTCATGTATTGTAAATTATTTTAAAAACTTTTCTTATGAATTGTTTTTAAAAAAAAATAATTATATCTCACTCTATTACTGTTATCTATTATTCGAATAGAATTTAAATTTACTATTTTGCAGTTACAAGATAGCCAAATGATGTTTTTTACGGTTTGAACACAACCAGAATTAAGAAAATATAATAACTGATAGCGTTAAAGACTGTTCCGTTTTAATTTTAATTTAATTTTTATATATAATTTGATTAACCCTAAATGACTTTTAAAAATATTTTGATGTATTGTGTTTAAAAAAAATAGTCATATCTCACTCAATTACGGTTATCTATTATTCAAATTTATTTTAAAATTAATATTTAGGTTATACAAGATGACTCAAATGATCCTTTTTAAGTTTTGGACATAACGAGGGTTAAGAAAATAGAACAATTAATCATTATAGATAGCATTGTCCGATTTGATTCCAATTTCATCTTTGAAGTTCATTTGATGGACTGTAAATTATTTTTAAAATTTTTCTTATGAATTGTTTTTTAAAAAAATAATTATATCTCACTCTATTACTGATATCTATTATACGAATATAATTTAAATTTACTATTTCGCATATACAAAATAGCCAAATAATGTTTTTTGCGGTTTGAACACAACCAGAGTTAAGAAAATGTAATAACTAATAGGGTTGGCGATTGTTCCGATTTAATTTTAATTCAATTTTTAGATATAATTTGATTAACCCTAAATAATTTTTAAAAATAATTTTATGTATTTTGTTTTAAAAAAATAGTCATGTCTCACTCGATTACGGTTATCTATTATTCAAATTTATTTTAAAATTAATATTTAGGTTATACAAGATGACTCAAATGATCCTTTTTAAGTTTTGGACATAACCAGGGTTAAGAAAATAGAACAATTAATCATTATAGCATTGTCCGATTTGATTTCAATTTCATCTTTGAAGTTCATTTGATGGACTGTAAATTATTTTTAAAATTTTTCTTATAAATTGTTTTTTAAAAAATTACTTATATCTCACTCTATTACTGATATCTATTATTTGAATATAATTTAAATTTACTATTTCGCATATACAAGATAGCCAAATGATGTTTTTTACGGTTTGAACACAACCAGAATTAAGAAAATATAATAACTCTTTGCATTAACGATTGTTCCGATTTAATTTTAATTTAATTTTTATATATAATTTAATTAACCCTAAATGATTTTTAAAAATATTTTGATATATTGTGTTTTAAAAAAATTGTCATATCTCACTCAATTACGGTTATCTATTATTCAAATTTATTTTAAAATTAATATTTAGGTTATAGAAGATGACTCAAATGATCCTTTTTAAGTTTTGGACATAACCAGGGTTAAGAAAATTGAACAATTAATAATTATTACATTGTCCGATTTGATTCCAATTTATTTTTTGAAGTTCATTTGATGTATTGTAAATTATTTTAAAAACTTTTCTTATGAATTGTTTTTTAAAAAAATAATTATATCTCACTCTATTACTGTTATCTATTATTCGAATAGAATTTAAATTTACTATTTCGCATTTACAAGATAGCCAAATGATGTTTTTTACGGTTTGAACACAACCAGAATTATGAAAATATAATAACTGATAGGGTTAAAGACTGTTCCGTTTTAATTTTAATTTAATTTTTATATATAATTTGATTAACCCTAAATGACTTTAAAAAATATTTTGATGTATTGTGTTTAAAAAAAATAGTCATATCTCACTCAATTACGGTTATCTATTATTCAAATTTATTTTAAAAATAATATTTAGGTTATACAAGATGACTCAAATGATCCTTTTTAAGTTTTGGACATAACCAGGGTTAAGAAAATAGAACAATTAATCATTATAGCATTGTCCGATATGATTCCAATTTCATCTTTGAAGTTCATTTGATGGACTGTAAATTATTTTTAAAATTTTTCTTATGAATTGTTTTTTAAAAAAATAATTATATCTCACTCTATTACTGATATCTATTATTCGAATATAATTTAAATTTACTATTTCGCATATACAAGATAGCCAAATGATGTTTTTTACGGTTTGAACACAACCAGAATTAAGAAAATATAATAACTCTTCGCATTAACGATTGTTCCGATTTAATTTTAATTTAATTTTTATATATAACTTAATTAACCCTAAATGATTTTTAAAAATATTTTGATATATTGTGTTTAAAAAAATTTGTCATATCTCACTCAATTACGGTTATCTATTATTCAAATTTATTTTAAAATTAATATTTAGGTTATACAAGATGACTCAAATGATCCTTTTTAGGTTTTGGACATAACCAGGGTTAAGAAAATAGAACAATTAATCATTATAGCATTGTCCGATTTGATTCCAATTTCATCTTTGAAGTTCATTTGATGGACTGTAAATTATTTTTAAAATTTTCCTTATGAATTGTTTTTTAAAAAAATAATTATATCTCACTCTATTACTGATATCTATTATTCGAATATAATTTAAATTTACTATTTCGCATATACAAAATAGCCAAATGATATTTTTTGCGGTTTGAACACAACCAGACTTAAGAAAATGTATTAACTAATAGAGTTGGCGATTGTTCCGATTTAATTTTAATTAAATTTTTAGACATAATTTGATTAACCCTAAATAATTTTTAAAAATAATTTTATGTATTATGTTTTAAAAAAATAGTCATATCTCACTCAATTACGGTTATCTATTATTCAAATTTATTTAAAAATTAATATTTAGGTTATACAAGATGACTCAAATGATCCTTTTTAAGTTTTGGACATAACCAGGGTTAAAAAAATAGAACAATTAATCATTATAGCATTGTCCGATTTGATTCCAATTTAATTTTCGAAGTTCATTTAATGTACTGTAAATTATTTTTAAATTTTTTCTTATGAATTGTTTTAAAAAAAAATAACCATATCTCACTCTATTACTGTTATCTATTATTCGAATATCATTTAAATTTACTATTTCGCATATACAAGATAGCCAAATGATGTTTTTTACGGTTTGAACACAACCAGATTTAAGAAAATATAATAACTAATAGCGTTAAAGATTGTTCCGATTTAATTTTAATTTAATTTTTAGATATAATTTGATTAACCCTAAATGATTTTTTAAAATATTTTGTTGGATTGTGTTTAAAAAAAATAGTTATATCTCACTCAATTACGGTTATCTATTATTCAAATTTATTTTTAAATTAATATTTAGGTTATTCAAGATGACTCAAATGATCCTTTTTAAGTTTTGGACATAACCAGGGTTAAGAAAATAGAACAATTAATCATTATAGCATTGTCCGATTTGATTCCAATTTCATCTTTGAAGTTCATTTGATGGACTGTAAATTATTTTTAAAATTTTTCTTATGAATTGTTTTTTAAAAAAATAATTATATCTCACTCTATTACTGATATCTATTATTCGAATATAATTTAAATTTACTATTTCGCATATACAAGATAGCCAAATGATGTTTTTTACGGTTTGAACACAACCAGAATTAAAAAAATATAATAACTTTTCGCATTAACGATTGTTCCGATTTAATTTTAATTTAATTTTTATATATAACTTAATTAACCCTAAATGGTTTTTAAAAATATTTTGATATATTATGTTTAAAAAAATAGTCATATCTCACTCAATTACGGTTATCTATTATTCAAATTTATTTTAAAATTAATATTTAGGTTATACAAGATGACTCAAATGATCCTTTTTAAGTTTTGGACATAACCAGGGTTAAGAAAATAGAACAATTAATCATTATTACATTGTCCGATTTGATTCCAATTTATTTTTTGAAGTTCATTTCATGTATTGTAAATTATTTTAAAAACTTTTCTTATGAATTGTTTTTAAAAAAAAATAATTATATCTCACTCTATTACTGTTATCTATTATTCGAATAGAATTTAAATTTACTATTTTGCAGTTACAAGATAGCCAAATGATGTTTTTTACGGTTTGAACACAACCAGAATTAAGAAAATATAATAACTGATAGCGTTAAAGACTGTTCCGTTTTAATTTTAATTTAATTTTTATATATAATTTGATTAACCCTAAATGACTTTTAAAAATATTTTGATGTATTGTGTTTAAAAAAAATAGTCATATCTCACTCAATTACGGTTATCTATTATTCAAATTTATTTTAAAATTAATATTTAGGTTATACAAGATGACTCAAATGATCCTTTTTAAGTTTTGGACATAACGAGGGTTAAGAAAATAGAACAATTAATCATTATAGATAGCATTGTCCGATTTGATTCCAATTTCATCTTTGAAGTTCATTTGATGGACTGTAAATTATTTTTAAAATTTTTCTTATGAATTGTTTTTTAAAAAAATAATTATATCTCACTCTATTACTGATATCTATTATACGAATATAATTTAAATTTACTATTTCGCATATACAAAATAGCCAAATGATGTTTTTTGCGGTTTGAACACAACCAGAGTTAAGAAAATGTAATAACTAATAGGGTTGGCGATTGTTCCGATTTAATTTTAATTCAATTTTTAGATATAATTTGATTAACCCTAAATAATTTTAAAAAATAATTTTATGTATTTTGTTTTAAAAAAATAGTAATGTCTCACTCAATTACGGTTATCTATTATTCAAATTTATTTTAAAATTAATATTTAGGTTATACAAGATGACTCAAATGATCCTTTTTAAGTTTTGGACATAACCAGGGTTAAGAAAATAGAACAATTAATCATTATAGCATTGTCCGATTTGATTTCAATTTCATCTTTGAAGTTCATTTGATGGACTGTAAATTATTTTTAAAATTTTTCTTATAAATTGTTTTTTAAAAAATTACTTATATCTCACTCTATTACTGATATCTATTATTCGAATATAATTTAAATTTACTATTTCGCATATACAAGATAGCCAAATGATGTTTTTTACGGTTTGAACACAACCAGAATTAAGAAAATATAATAACTCTTTGCATTAACGATTGTTCCGATTTAATTTTAATTTAATTTTTATATATAATTTAATTAACCCTAAATGATTTTTAAAAATATTTTGATATATTGTGTTTTAAAAAAATTGTCATATCTCACTCAATTACGGTTATCTATTATTCAAATTTATTTTAAAATTAATATTTAGGTTATAGAAGATGACTCAAATGATCCTTTTTAAGTTTTGGACATAACCAGGGTTAAGAAAATTGAACAATTAATAATTATTACATTGTCCGATTTGATTCCAATTTATTTTTTGAAGTTCATTTGATGTATTGTAAATTATTTTAAAAACTTTTCTTATGAATTGTTTTTTAAAAAAAATAATTATATCTCACTCTATTACTGTTATCTATTATTCGAATAGAATTTAAATTTACTATTTCGCATTTACAAGATAGCCAAATGATGTTTTTTACGGTTTGAACACAACCAGAATTATGAAAATATAATAACTGATAGGGTTAAAGACTGTTCCGTTTTAATTTTAATTTAATTTTTATATATAATTTGATTAACCCTAAATGACTTTAAAAAATATTTTGATGTATTGTGTTTAAAAAAAATAGTCATATCTCACTCAATTACGGTTATCTATTATTCAAATTTATTTTAAAAATAATATTTAGGTTATACAAGATGACTCAAATGATCCTTTTTAAGTTTTGGACATAACCAGGGTTAAGAAAATAGAACAATTAATCATTATTACATTGTCCGATTTGATTCCAATTTATTTTTTGAAGTTCATTTCATGTATTGTAAATTATTTTAAAAACTTTTCTTATGAATTGTTTTTAAAAAAAAATAATTATATCTCACTCTATTACTGTTATCTATTATTCGAATAGAATTTAAATTTACTATTTTGCAGTTACAAGATAGCCAAATGATGTTTTTTACGGTTTGAACACAACCAGAATTAAGAAAATATAATAACTGATAGCGTTAAAGACTGTTCCGTTTTAATTTTAATTTAATTTTTATATATAATTTGATTAACCCTAAATGACTTTTAAAAATATTT